>NC_047133.1:24474361-24624361 GCF_009829125.3 Periophthalmus magnuspinnatus
ATTTTTGTAATAGTTTTTTTTTCTTTTTTTCGTGCTGTTGACCCATCCTGTTGCGAGATTTTAAGCCTACTTTTGCGTTCATAGCTTGAATGGCTTGAAATCAGTGCCAAGGTCCCAGACATAGAACTTAAAAAATGTTATTTCCGCCCCTTAAATATTCTATTCCTCTAGCTTCTAATATGCTTTATAACAATAAATGTGTATCAGCTCACTTTAAAGTATCCATATTCTTCCCTTAGTTAGATAAAGTCAAGAAAATGTAGTCACAGTAATTCTAATAGCCTGTTCATATGCAGTAGTGGGTAGAAGTACTAGGTAGAAGTAGTAAGGTGTAGTAATGTAGTAATATTAGTAGTAGTTTAGGTACTTTTATGTTAAAGGGCTCATATTACGCTATTTTCTGATCTATGTTCTTATGCTGTTTCCTCATCTCAAACATACTCAGAGTTGTGTGAGTTCTTCTCTCAAACAGAAAATACTCAATACACGACAACGTTGTGATGTCATCATGTGGTAATACAAGAAGTGCTCCACTGTGTTTTTAAACTCCATACACCTTCACTAGAATCATTTGGATAATTTCAGGCCTGGATATGCCAATCTCTAAAAAAAAACTAAAGGTAAAAAGAGCTGCTGACTTGAAAACTCCCACTTCGTGACATCACAAGGTGGAACATTGCACTTTAAGCTTTGGAGATGTAGACAGACTAATAATAAAGTGTTACTGGAACATGTGTGAATGAAACAAAACACTCCAGGTCTGTTTTTTTGATGAGGTAACGACATTCTAACATGGCTAAAATCTCTCAAGAGTCATTTTTGCGTAATATAGGACCTTTAAGTAGTAAGATACATGATTCATGATCCAGAGAATATAAGTATATCATGATACTGCAATAAGTGGTTGATAATAATAAAAAAAAAAATCTGTTTTAGTTACTATCCCCCAAAATATCTGTAATATAAACATTTCAGGAGATGTTATAGGTGTATATCAAAATCTTTCTTATTAGTAATAACGTCCCGTGTCATCCCAGTCAAAAGTACGCTGATGTTAAGTACTTCTTGCCCTGGCTGAACCTCTCCCTGACTCGCCTTGTTCTTCCTCAGTGACTGCATATGGACTGATGCCGGGGGCCGAGCTTGCGCCTCTCGTTCTGGGCACGGGCCAGTATGAGCTCAAGCCTGACCCGAGACCATCCAGCTGCTCTGTCTTAGCGTTGCTGCTGTGCTATGGTTGTGTGTGACCTTTGACCCGGCAGCCGCTCTTGGTGTGAAGGTTTACAGGAAGTGTGACTTGGGGTCCGGATGACCACTGGCAGCCTCCTCGGTAGTGCGGACTCAGGGTTTCACTGTTCCCCACGGAGAGGCCGAAGTTTGTTCTGGACGGGAGCCAGAGCTGAGGGGTGGCGATGGGGGGCACAGCCGGGTCAGCTCTCTCGGGTGGTCTTGCAGTTACATGGGGAGATGTGTATGTGGATGTGCTCTGAGCCATAATGTTAAGCCTATGTTTTGTTTTTGCAAGATTTTATTATTTTTGATTTAGTGCTAAGCTTCTGGCCAATCCGATCGCTTCTCCTTCTTTGTTGTATCCTGGGAATAGGATGGCTGGCAAATAGTTTATAGTTCAGCTGCCTAGTTTAAAAATATGTATCTAATTTTGATGATTAGAGAGTTATAGCATACCAAATAAAACCTAACTGCAAAAGACAAATGTATAAACTGTCATGTTATTTTGAGAGAGTCCACAACAATTGGTATGAACTGTACTCACCAACGGCATTCTTCACAAACTTGCTTAAAAGAGCCTCACGCTTCATTACCATTGCGAGAGCCGAGGTGCCTTGTTATCAGCATTATCAGTCTGAGTTAAGGATCTCTGGAGTTTCTAAGGTAACAGTCACCCAGAGAGATAGCCCCGGTGCAATGTGATAGCGCCGCTCTGCTGGTCGAGGCTGTGTTATTCAGATTATTCTGTCACTCAATCGTCTCTGGGGCCTAGCTCACTCAATCTGGTCTCAATCTGAGGCACAAGCGCGGGGCCAAACTTGGGTCAAAACCTGAGGAGCTCCTCCCTCTCCTCCTTCTCCCTCCTCTCCTACCCCCTCCTCTCCTCCTTGGTCTTGGGCTGCCTTTGTGGTCACTTCCTCTAACCCAGTACCCGCTCGTGGCTCGACTCTACATTTGGTTTTCATTATGCATCCCTGAAAGAGTTTACTGATGATTACAAGGGATGCTCGCTGTGTTTTGCCTTCAGATTGAGTCTTATACATAGGCACAGGCCGATCAAAGGGCAGGGAAAGCTATTTTTGCAAACCTAAAGCAGCACTAAAGCGTCTACAAGAAAAGTGTTTTAGTTTAATTTTGTCTGGTTGTAGGTGTTTTATTGCTAAAAAAAAATACCTTGGTAAACATGTATTGACATGTTGTGAATGGGTTCTCCTCTCCACAGATATATAACTTGACCTGGTGGTATCATCTGCTCCTCTCCCTGTAGATAAGTTTAAAGCCATACTGTCCAACATTGTAGGAAAATCAGTATCATCATGGAATCATAATGGGTACTGAGTATCGAGTCTATTCCTTAGTATTGAAATCGAGGAATTTTAGCATTGTGACAACACTAATCTCCATGCAGATGACACTCCACCACAGATAGTTAGTTACAGAGTGCTCCTTTAACTTTTGAAAACAGCCACCTTTGTATTATCATATCAACCAGAAAGAAAAGAGAGAAAAAAATCTATTTCCTTTCAATATTTAAAAAAAACACCAGTTGACCAACCTGAGACATGTCTTTGTTTAGTTTATCCTAAAATAGCTCAAAACATCTGTAATATATAGTATATGCCTTATTTGGGGATTTGTGGGTCAACTCTAGGCCCAGTTGGATTTCATTACAGCGTTTGGCAGCTTAACACAGAGGTCACAAACACTGATTCCAGATCATTGCTGCAGTTTCATAAAACTATCCTCAAGAAGTGCACATGGTCAAACTAAGTTCATCATAGTTCAGTGAAACTGTATTTGACAGTTTTAGCTCTTTTATTCTTTTGGCCCAGATCTGCACCAGAACCGCGTGTTCAGTGTCCACATCATGTGCAGCCAAAAATAACAGTATTACTTCTACTATATTTTCCCTTCCAAAATTGCACGTCAAAATGTTATAATGTTATATTAAAGTAGTTATAGTTAGATTGTATGTCCTGATCCATGTATTCTGCAGTGGACCTGGTACAAAACAGGCAGCTGTAGCATCAGTGCTATAAGACAAGATGATAAAATAAAAGTCAATGTTTTCCACAATTATACAAAAGTCAGATCAATTTTTCGATAAGTTTTGAAGTCTTTTGGAGATGGGCAATATTTTTCTTGGAGTGAACAAACTTTAATTAGTGGGACAGTAGTGCTTTGCGGTTTGGACATGTGATAACTCACAAAGACGTGTAGTTGAAGTGTTTTTCTTGAGGGCACAGTGAAACCATTTCTGAACTTGTGACAGAGACATTGCAGAGCTCATCACAAGCTCACATATCACATTGTGCACTGATGGGTATTAATAGTTACTGTGTATTTGTTGTTATTCATGTTTCTCCAGCTGTGTTTTTCTCTTGACAATTTACATTTGTTATTTTTGTCCTAACACAAGGCTATTTTACGCACAACCAATTCAAATATAGCATCTTTGTCATTATAAAAAGGGCATTATATTTTCTTTAGTCGTGTTTATTTTTGCACGAAAAACCTATTCTGCTCTGTGTGACTTGGCTTGTCTTGTTTAAAAGTGCCGTTGTTCCAATAGAAGTGGGCATTATACCAAATTAACACTAATTAAAACAATTATCAATGTTGTTTTGAAGATGTGCACATTTTGAATATTGAGTATATTGTTTTTAATAAAGAAAATTTAAATTCTACAAAAACAGCTGACTAAAATAAAACGGCATAAATTGTAATCTTTCCAAAATATGTTCTGATTAGAGTACTACTATTGGAAGACATTTTTAGTCTAATCTTCAAGTTTTGATGTATTTCACATTGTGTTGTCCAACAGCCCAATGTGCAAAGCTCTAGTTACATGTTTCTATACGGTGCTGCCTTGTCGCCTGCAGCCCTTGTTGTGTTTAGTTTTAGTAGTTTACGCCTCATTAGCTGCTGGCCTCCTGTGAATGTCCGGAGCAGTTACAGCGTGGCAGACGTGTGCGGGTTATTAACATGATAATATCACTGTGGCCCGAGCGGTGCCAGCCACTTGTGGAACATGTGTTTTGCATAAACTAACTCTGTCGTTTGGAAGAGCTTCACATAAAGAGTAACCCAGACCTGCCCTGGTTATTGTAAGGGTCCACTTATTATATAGTCAAAATGATTTATAATCCTTTTGGTCAGGTTAGTTGGTTATATTTTGAGTTGGTGAAATGTGTGAAGGACATATTTTCTTTGACTGATGCTGGTCTTTTATAGCCTGGCTTTTCTTAGTCTGGTATGTGTAGCCCTCTGAATTGAGTTGTACATAAGAATCTGGGAAGACTCTCTTTAAACAAATGCTTCATGATGATTGGTTGAAGCGGAACAACAGTGGAACAAGACAAAAAATTAAACTTTAGTTAAATACAGTTGAGTCGTCCAAACACACACAAAGCACTTTCCAATTTTCACTGTGATAATCTGTATTACTACTAAAGTAGGCTGAAGTGTGTCTGTCTAGGTATGTTCACCGCTGGCTTCTGCACCAAGCACTGTGCTGCCCTGTGATTGGTCAGTGTCCTATCACATGCATACGATTCAGCTGAAGCTTTTTATTCCTTATTTCTTAGTTAGTTGCTCATTAACATTTCTGGCTGTCTTTTGATCATATATTTTAAGATGCACTATGCAACGTTTCTGTGGGGACAAGTAGGTGAGGTACAGGTCACTTCTGTGGAAAGGTGACCCTGCTGTGAGTAAAAATACATACATGTAAAGTTTAATGTCATACTATGGAACACTGCAAGCAAACTTCTCCCTGGTGACGAGAAGTTCCACAATGCACCTTTAAGTAAATGTAAGCCTATTTTACATAACTTTTTTAGAATGAAGTAATTTAGACAAAGTTATATGTTATCTTTTCAAGGGAGGCCGATGGTGTGGCTGACATGGACCTAATAAATGTGTTCCAATCAGAGGAATTCAGACATTTGCCCACACCAGCTTCATTTCTCTATTTTAGGATCCCGACCGAGGGGTGTGCATGGGGGTGGGATTACACTCTAATATATTTAATCATTCCCATCCATCGTGTGGGATGTAGGCTCTGAAAGCTCCTCAGCTCCTGCTCCAGGGCTGTTTCCACAAGGCACGTTCTTCATGCACTTTAAATGTCTGAAAAGACTTAACTGTACACTGCCACACACACTGGTGCTTTTGTGAAAATGTCTTTGAATCAAGAGTCTATGTGCGTCACTAGAGCTCGAGCGGGGCAATGTGTTGAGGGCAGGCTAAACCACAGAGGAGGAGGGGAGAAGTTTGGGTTGATACAGGAAGATAGGACCATGGCTGTGACTAGAGCGGTGTACAGGGGACACGCATCAAAAAGTTTGGGAAGTAACTTTCCGGTGAAGTAACTTTCAAAGTTTGGGAAGTAACTTTTGACAACAAAAAATTAAGTGGATGTTGTATTAAACTTTTATGTATATTTTATTATTTTTTCCCCATCAATGCCTGAATGCCAGTGCAATTACATTTAGGGTATATATTTGATGATGAGACAGGGACTGTACATTTTCTAACCGACACTTACCTCACAACACACAAGTCCTACTTTTTAGTCTCTGGGCAAACTTTTCTTCCATCCCTCCAGTTTCTTCCGCTTATTTGGTGCCGGAGCAACATTCGAAGCAGGGACTCCCAGACTTCCCTCACCCCAGACATTTCCCCCAGCTCCTCCGGTGGGACACCAAGGTGTTTTGAGGCCAGCTAATAGACATAGTCCCTCCAACACATCCTGGATCTTCCCTGAGGCCTGAGACATGCACGGAACATCTCCTCAGGTAGGAGTCCAGGAGGAATCTGGAATAGATGGCCGAGCCGCCTCAGCTGGCTCGTGTCGACCGAGAGGAGCAAGAAGCTCACTGGAAAATCTCACTCCAAGCTGTGACTGTGACTGAACACCTCACCATCTCTAAGTCAGTGTCCAGCCATCCTGGAGAGGAAACTCTGCAATCTTATCCTTCAATCATTACCCAAAGCTCATGACCACAGGTGAGGGTAGGAACGTAGATTGATCACTAAATCAAGAACTTTTCTTTTTGACTTAGCTCCTTTTTTACCAGAACAGTCCGCACTCACTGATCAGTGATCATTTCAAATAAAATCAAATTGATGTCACCATAGATTAACAGAGTTTCACTTCGCTCAGTGATTCTTCTGAAATCTGCAATATTTTTGAGTCTCCTGTGTTATTTTTTTCCCCTAATTGGCTAATCCACCTGTCGATCACGCCCATTTGAAAACAGGGAGATTCACCGGTGACAGGCAAAAGCTGATCCACAACTTTTGTTACTTTTTCAGACAGACTTCACCCTAAGAACAAATGATCAGTTAAGAAAATGTTGTGATATTGAGAGTGGTCCTGAGTGTGTGTATTAACTACAGCAGGACCAGTCGCTCACCATATGTCTAGATCTGCGTGTACTTTTTGGAGAATCATTTGATACACCTTACTTCATTCATAGTCTTTCATAAAACTGACCTTGCACTTTAGACATATCATTCACTGTAAATAAAGTCTTCCTGAAGTGATTACAGCTCATTAACATTTTTCCTTTCTACTTTTGTCCAAAGCTCATATGCCCCCAAAAGAGTCCCAATAATGCTATCATGTCTCGTATTTCCGAGGTCCTTCTTGGTCAGACAGGCAGATAAAATTGCAGGATGTGGGATTTCCCAAATGAACAGATGATGGCTCTTGTCCTCTCATGTGTGCGGTTTGGGGAGGCTGGGTTAGGAAAAGGGAAGCGTGCCTGTGCCAGTGTCGGCGAGATCACAAAGGCTTTGGGTAGGAGCTTCTCTCTGATGTGGTGAACTTTTGCCACACAGACCTGCCACACAGCTCTACCATCCTCTGTGTCTGTCTGGGCTCAATCAGGAAGCTCACTGGAAAATCTCAGTCCTGTAGAGTGTTACAAAGAAACTTGTAAAGAAAGCATATACCGGTATACAAACAGAAAAGCCTTCACATTTCCTTCAGTTACATTTCTACTTCAAAAAAGAGGCTGGTTAAACTAATTCAATTTAAACTGTATTTATGATCTTCATTGGTGAAACATAACAAAATACAAATAGTAAAGTTTTGTATTTAAGTACAAATTTTAGGTGTCTGTATATTGTATAGTGGATATTTTTTACTTTTACTTCACTACATTTGAGAGCAGGTATCTGTACATTCTACTCCACTACATTCATTGTACTGCAATGAAAAGTACTTTTTTTTTATTGTCTGAGACCTGAAAAGGCTGAAGTCCATATTTTGAGCAAACAAAAATATACAAATAAAAACAGCTAGAAAAAAAAAAAAAAAAAAAAAAAAAAAAATTCAATTAATTGTGTTGAACAAAATTCAGCACAAATATTTATCTTTTGAAGCCTTATCTCAATATATGTGCATAATAGTTTTACTTTTTACTCATTAAGTACATTTTAAGTGGCTACTTTAATACTTTCACATAAGTGATTTTTTTCATGCGATACTTGATTACTTGAGGTTTTTTTGTTGTTTTTTTTTTGCTCCAGTATCTGTACTTTTACTCAAGTAACAAAAATGAGTACTTCTTCTACCACTGATAATCTTACAGGAAAAAAAAAAAAAAAAAATAGACAATTAGTGTGCATATTAATCATGATTCATTTCAGTTTGACGTGGATTGAATGGGTCATATATTTCCAGGCAGCTCTTGCTCATGTTTGTGTGTTGTTGTGACATAGGTGCAGAGACACGCTGTGTGTTTCGTGTGTAATTACTGGCTGTCACCTCTGCTCCTCCTCTGACAACACTCTGTGCTGCGATCACCGGCTTCGAGCCAATAGACAAGTTTCTGCATGCAACCAGAACAATGGTGAGTGTGTCTTACTGTGGCACAACGCCATAAACATCCACAAGTGTAAACACAGTGTGACAAGTCTGTGTGTGTCACTGTGGATTCGTGTCACTCTGCAATCAATACTTCTTATGCCTGTGGCTATCGCTAAAACACAGTCAGGCCTTCTTTTTCCCTATTCAACTACATTTGTATGACAATAACACTATACCATACCATTTACCATTACCACTGACAATAACACTACCATTATCAATAACAATTTCTGTAGATTTGGTAGCGGAGTCTCTCTGCCAAGGTAGATGAAGTGTCTTGCCTAAGGACACAACAACAGTATGCACTAGAGCCACTGCTGCCCCACTGTGGCACCTGGTGTTCCCTGTGGTTTCCATCCAAGTACTAACCATGCCCAACTTTTCATACACAAATAAAATAACATATTTAGCTACACATCTTATAGTTGCTGTATAACGTGTCAGTGTTTTCAGGCAGATTAAAAATGGCACATTTGTCATGTTTTCTCCCCAGGCCTGAGATTTGTGACTGCAGCAGAGTGGAGAGGCTGCCCTGCAGTACCAGACTGAAAGGGCAAGTCATTAACGTGGACTTATGAGAGGAGTTGGTCCTATATATTCCCTGAAGAGCAGTAGCTTTATTATGGCTGCTCCAGTTTGCTGTTTATAGTCTGAGTTGGCCTTTGACTTCCCTCTCTTAGACTCTATTGCTGCGTTCAACCCTGTATTTATTAAACAGTCCCACAACCACCTGTCTAAGAGGAATTTGTGCATTCAGCTATTGGCTCAAAAGCTGCTTCTCCTGGTGTGTCCATTTTTAAAGTATGACAGTAGAGGTTCACCACCAGTCTGCTGTGGTTAAGGACATCATAACCAGACTCCCCTGCTTCTCTCATCATCTGTACGTTTTTCCTTCCAAAATCTTCTTTTCCCCTCGTTACCAAACACTGTGCCAGTATTTTTATTTTTCAGACATTCAATCAGAAATCCCCCTCCAACCCACAGCTGGCTCTGGAATGTCCTCCCTCTCAAATCTCCTATCCACTTCATCACCTCCCAATCCCCCGCTCTTTCATTTTCCCTCTCCTCCACCTCTGAGAGGGATCCAGAAGTACATGGAGTAGCCAAAATTGTACTGGTATGTCAAAATAATATTATTCAATTACAATAAGCTATCGCCTATCACCATCAGTACTTTGGACTTATTCTGGGGGGGAAAAAAAGACTTAAGAGAATCTGATGAAGATAATGTCCAGAATAAGTCATCGCCTTTTCTGTTTTAGGTCACATATTTATCAGAAAACCTACAAGAAGCTAAAACTATAGTTATCCCTATAAATAAGTCTGACATGTTTTCCAAACAATACCTGAACTGGCTCCACAGGCTCTAGTGCAAACTGTGGCTGTGCCTTTAGGCAATACACTTCACAGTGATGGTGGAGGTCAGAGGGGGGGCGATGGTGTCGATAGTTAACATAGCTTCTGTCAGTCTGTCCCAGTGCAGCTGAGGCTACAAAAGTAACTCACAGTCACCGTGTGTGGAGTGAATGAGTGGAATGAATAATGCACTGTAAAGAGCTTTGGGTGTCTTGAAATGTGCTGTGTGAATTCAATGCATTATTGTCATTATTACTAAAAATAAATATTATTGTAGTAAATCTTCTGTACTTTCGTTCAGGTTTTATATCTCTCCCTTGCTGCATTAGTGTCTGTCAGTCTTTTCATAGATGGTATAAGTGAGGGGCTTACACAGGGAGAGGAGCGTGTCACTGCCAAAGCTCACAAACTACTCACTGTCTACACAATGAGTTGCCGTGGAGATAGGATCACATTTAGTGCGGTTGGATCTCTCTCATTTCTTTTTATTTTTTGATTCTGGGCCTTTGCCTTTTGCTCTTTTCACACTTTCCATCTGGACTACTGTAATTCCTTCTTTAACTCCAGGTGTTACCTTTAAAACTCAAGGCTATAAACACCTTCCATGTGTTCAGATATGCTCAGCAATAGGCAGAATGTGACAAATCGACATTTAACGCTAACACTGACTTTACTCAAGGCTCGCTATAAGCAGGATTTATCAAAAGTCAATGTTTTTAAAAATCTTGGAGCAAAACCCTATTTTATGTGCCTGGGATCCAGAACACACATCTTCAATAATTTACAAAGATGTGTCTGGTCTCTATGAAGCTTCCTGTTTTTGTGATTGACAGGTGGAGTAGCCAATTAGGGATACACATGGTCCATATGGCTGCTTACGAGGGAAAAAGAAAGGGGACTGAAAAACATAACAGATTTGTGCATAATCAATAACAAAGCACTAAACTTTGTTAAAGTGAGGTACAGATTGATGTTTATAAATCATAGGTGACCAATGAGCTCCTTCATTTCACAGGTGTCACTGAAAAAAACAAAACAAATCTGATTGGATGATCACGTTTAGTCGAACTTAAGGGAAAATGGAGGAAGTGGAGAACGAGCTGATATCAAGCTGTACAAAAAATACAGTGAGATATCATTCTGGGTTTGTAAAAGTGATGGAGCTATAGTTTAAACAAATATATTGCTTCAAGTCGTGGATCAGAAATGAGCATTAAAATGCGGCACTGTTGAACTGTAGTTACTAATTCAGGATGAAAGAGTTAAGTAGTGAGTGATTTGTTTTTATTCATTCTGAACTAATTGTTGTTGTCTCATATAATATCTTGGTCGTGTTAAGCAGTTTTCTACACATCACTACATTCTACACGCCTATAACATCTGTGAATTGTGAATTTACCTTTTGGATATTTTATTGGGACATACAGTATTATCAGTAGGAAAAACTTACACTTTCCCCATGTGGGAATATGACCTCATCATATTATAGAATACAAAAAACACCATTATACCAATTTCTTTGCAGAATTAAACGTTTGGAATAAAAATTGTGAGTTATTAAAAGTGCATTGACTGAAACCAAACTTGGACACTGTGACAAATTATATGAAAACAATAGTTATCGTCGGTTTGGAGCCAGAGGTGCTGACAGCTCTAAATAATATGTCTCGTAAGGACAATCTGTCATATAGTGGAATGTCTCGTGCGTATGCTTGTGTTGCCGAGCGTCCTCCACAGAGCCGTGCTACTTTGTATGAGCACATAAATACTTCTGACATGTCACAGGAGGAGCGACGTCGGCACAACCAAAACCTTCAAAATTTAATCTTTTTCAGAATAATTTACATCACCCTTGATGCTGTATCTCTTCTTTTTTCCACTCTTCAAACAAAGGCGCTATTGTTTCATTGCACAAGCACAGGTTTATAGAACAGTGACTGGTCAGTGTTGCAAATACAATTCAGCCAATGTGTTTTTCATTTTTGGTTATGCAAAACGCCCGGATCAAGTGAAATGAAATCTAGACCAGTTTTTGATGTTGATAGATGGATATCAAAAACATCACATCCTAAGAGAGGTAATATGACTTTCTTGAACTTGAAGTTGTGGTATTTTATCATAGTACAACCTCTCACCAAATCCCTTCTGTATTTTTCCAGCATACCTATTAACATAAATTCCTTCAAAGAAAACTAATAATACAATCGTGAATGGGCCCTTCCAATGAATAAAAGCTACATATTCATATCCTCTGTCATTCTGCTTTCAAGCTATTGTTCATTCCATTGTCCTCCAAACAAAACTAATAATACACTTCTTCAATACCTCATGAAATATACATAAATGGCCCGTCTTTGTTAGCTGCGCTCTGTAATTCATTTGTGTCGTTTAAGTATTTGAAGGAAGCAGTGTGCAGCCGTTCGCAGGAGGAGGTGGAACTTCTTGTTGATGCTAAAGCTAAAGTGAACCAGATGTAGTGGAGGGGCTCTGCGGCGTGGCTCTGGACTGAGGTCATCTTTGGCTGTACCCGGGCTATAGGATCTGCACGCTTATATTGGTGTCAACTTTGAAGACAAACAAGGAAGTCTTCTGCGCAGGTGTAAAAAGACTTTTCCTTGTGCTCACTGACAGCTCGTATTCCCATGAGAGGATCACACAGATTAAATGAAATGGAGCTTAATTTAAATAGGGAAGTCTTACATTCCTCCATAGTCCTTAGACAGTCCTTTGGTTAGTTAGTGGTATAGAGATATAAAAGCAGACTTGTGCTTCATATCCACACAATAATTCATTGTAAATATTGTATGAAGCCTTGGACTGGAGACGTATAAACATATCAGTCACACACACACCACATGGCACCAGTGTGTGTACCACATTATAAATGGAGTAGTATTTGTAAATTACAGGTTTGTACTGAAACTAGCGCGAGCAACATGATAATTATATAATTATGCCTGCCAGTTTCTTTTGGCATTTATAGACTTTCCCCCTTTATATTTACAAATGATGTGTTGTCAGAAGTAACCATACATTTCAGAATATAGTATATTTCCATTTACCCAAACTTGAAGGTCCTGTATCATGCAAAATTTATTTTTCAAACCATGTTATAATGTTGTTACCTCATTAAACACACACCTGTTTTTTTGTTTCACTCTCACGTGTTTGAATAACCCCTTATTATTAGTCTATCTATATCTCCAAAGCCCAAAATGCCCTGTTCCACCTTGTGATGTCATGAAGCGGCAATACCAGGACTGAAATTATCCAAATGATTCTAGTGAACGTGAATAGAGTTTAAAAACGCTGTGGAGCACTTCCTGTATTACCACATGACATCACAAGGTGGAACAGAGTGTTTTTTGTTTGAGAGAAGAACTAAGTCTAATGCAGGGTTTGTGTGATAAATGTGTGAATGAAACAAAACACAACTCCAGGTCTGTTTGTGATGAGGAAACAAAATTATATCAAATCAGAAAATAGCATAATATGGGCCCTTTAAGGACAATTATTACATTATAACCTTTTCTCTCCTTGGTCATATCAAAAGCCTTGGGTTAAGAACAAGATATCCTCGTGCCTTTTGTAATCAGTGTTAATCGGCAGACAGACATAGTATTTGCCCTAAGATTAAAATAATAATATGTCTGGGACTTTACTCAAGGATTTTTCTCCATTGTATACTCTGCATTTCCAAGTGTAGCTTTAGACCTCAGGTGAAATGCCAGTTGTGAAGATTGTTTTTATTTCTCTTTGGAGATGAGTGACACAACAACAAAAAATGCATTATGTCAGTTGATGAGAATGGAAATGTTGCAGCACCACATACCAAAAACCTAGAACCCTAAGCATTTAAGGTACCACAGGAATTAGTTTAAAAAAAATCTTGTACCAGGAAATGACTGGAACAGCTAGCTGAAAAGAGATGCATTTAATTACGCACGTTTATTTGCCCAACCATGAATTTGTCCATACTACTTACTCAAGTGACCTGGATAAAAGCTGGATTTTTTTTTTCTTGTCCTGTATTTCTCATGGTCTGCTCCCCTACGCACATGCCCAGTCTTAAGTACACAGACAACTTGCAAAAGGGGGCCCCTGCTGTCCTATCCCATTGTCAGGGGTCTGTGGGCATGCTCGGACAAATCAGCCCAGGATCAGATGTGCTTTTGTTGGGACTGTCCCAGGTCCACGCTGCGCATCGTGACTTCAAAGGACCACGTCAATTTGTGTTAGCGAAGATGAGAGTCCATGTGCGCGCTGTTCACCGAACTGGGATCTGCTGGGGCCTCTGAGCACCCTCTGCAAGACACCGTGTTGTCATAGTGGATGCGATAAGTCATGCAGTAACGATTCAAGCCTTACACAATGGAGTATGAGAATACAAAGGTGGAGAAGGCAAGAAACTGTGCTCGAGGTCAACTGGAGAGATTGCTGTTGGCTTGTGTGTTTTTTTTTTCCAAGCGTTATCTCTGGCATAGCCCTCTGCTCTGAGCTCTAGTTCTAGTTGTACATCCCTGTATTTGATGAGCAGTTTACAGTAGGACAGAGGATGGGGTGGGTCAGGAGTCACCACACAGGAGGAAAAACATCCTCCTCTTTACTCCCCAAACCACGACCCTCAGACCTGAACATCCTCTCTCTGCTCCAAACACCAAGCACGCGCTTCCTCACACACCTATAGTGCACAAACCACACTGCACCCAGCTGAAATAATGTTTACCTCGAAGTCTAGACAGTTTTCCTTTAATATTCAGCCAAAAAGGTTGTTGTACGCAAGACTTTCGCTTTCAAATATAAAATTTAATAATAGAAAACCTGTCAACAAGTGATTCATAAAAACTTGTAAAGCAGACTCCAGCTGTGTTTTCCTCCTTTTCTACATTGTGATGAGAACGAGCAGTTTGTGTGTTGTTTGACTACTGCAGACTGGCTTTGCAGAGTCTTTAGTTGTCCAGTGGAGCAGAAATGAGGCGTTAAGACAGTTAGATGTCAATGCACTTTGATTTTGAATAAGAAAAATGTTGTTCAATACATGGAGCCTAAAGCATTTACATGTATTATTAACACATATAGCAAAAGTACTATTTTAAACTCTAGTAAAGATAGCCAAAGACAAAGTTTAAATCTGTCAACTGGACAAATTGTTGTAGGAGTCCAGTTGACAGATTTAAACTTCGTCTTTTGCTCTGGGTCAGACCTGGACGACTGAGGGATTACACAGACACTATTAAAGACAGTAAAATAACAGCAATAACATGAGTAAGATCAGATAAGATTTGCATGTGTATGTTACAAATGTGCGTAATGTTATGTGTATTATTAATAGACACACTAGCCTGAATAATGTTGAACACTCACTGAACATATTCATTGTTCGTGTAGTATTGTATAGTAGCATTATAGATTGTGTTTTGGTGCGGTCTAGGGAAGGAAGTTCGTACTGGCTTTAATAATATCTAACATAAGCAGTGGAAGAAGAAGTATTCACTTTTGTTGCTTAAATAAAAGCACAGATAGCAGGGCAAATAAATACTCAAGTAACAGTATTAAAAAAAATAATAACTTAAAGAGTAAAAAGTAAAAGTATTTCATGCAAATTTTGAGATCGAATCAAATGTAGTGATGTTGATAGACAAAAGAAACAAAATAATTGATCATTTTCCTAGCTCAAATGATGTAGTAACTGCACTCATTAAACTCTTTTGTATCTGTTTTGGTGCGGTCTCTGTGCTGGAGAAGGAAGTGTTAGATCAGCAGGTGTGACTTGTGACCTTCCCTCTGTCTGGCTCTGTCAACACTTTGAGGCCTAATGCTTCAGTTTGGGCAAGGAGAGACATGCCACATATGCACTGGCTTTGTCTCCTCACCTGCTCTTTTGGATACAATAACCACTGTACACTTTACCATTCAAATATGTGACTATTTTACGCTTGTTGATAGATTTCTTTTACAACTGTAGCTGTAGAGAATAAAGAGGAGCATAAAGGAGGTAAGAGTGTGTTTTGTGTATGATATGTGGTGTAGTCATCCACCCTGCAGTGAGTTAGTATCAGGGAGGAGGCTTGCTGATGTCTTTCTGACGAATTTCTGCGTTGGAGGTGA
Source organism: Periophthalmus magnuspinnatus (assembly GCF_009829125.3). Taxonomy (NCBI): domain Eukaryota; kingdom Metazoa; phylum Chordata; class Actinopteri; order Gobiiformes; family Gobiidae; genus Periophthalmus; species Periophthalmus magnuspinnatus. The sequence continues at coordinate 24,489,936 of NC_047133.1, forward strand.
TGTCAAAGCCAAAATATCTCTTGGCAGATCCGCTACATGCATTTCCTGAATTTATTTTTTAGAGAACGGCGCTAATCTCCTCTCACACATTGATAACATTCCTGGCACGCTCCTCCTAGAAGGCACACGCGGATACGTCCAGATGTTTCCGAGGCAGATGAAAAGGCAGGGAGAGGTCTTCACGAGCTCGTGCTAGACTCAACTAATGCTTGGAAGTGGACCAGCCAGACCCACCCAGACTTTAGTTCTTCTGTACAGTTTCCTCTATAGTTTTAGCTGTGATAAGCCTCCCTCTCCAGGATGTATCTGCCACGTGGAGGGGAAAAGAGGTCGGACATGTCAAATACAAGGCTGTTTCTGTTTATGTTCATATTTTTCAAGGCATTTTTGAGCAATTAATCCCTGGTAATAGAATAAATGCTTAGTGCCATACCTTGCCTTGCCTTTTTTCCAATTTGTTTTGATCTTGTTCCTTCCAGTGAGTTGAAGGCCACTATTTCAAAACTTTTCATCATGTGTATATGAAAATGTATGACAGTGTTATTAGCCCTGTCACTCCAGCTGTATAATACAAATGTTGTGGTCAGGTGTCAGGTGCTCACGCCACCCACGTTCCTTCTTGATCACATCAGATTAAAGCATCAACAGGCCAAAAGCCGCAGAGCTCTCCAAATGTCACAGCGCGTCAAAAGTGTGTGTGCTCTTCACCTGAACACAAAGACTGTAGCGATTATAGCTTTACCTGTGGCTGCACAAGGAGGTCTTTGTGTTCCAGACAACTCCCAGGGCCCGTGGTGGATCTGATGCTCAGTGAAGAGTGAGCGAGGCTGGGCTGAGGTGAGCAGCGATCCCTCCTCTGAATCGTGGCTTTGTTTGTGGACATACCCTTGGATTTGATCTGCTCTTGAAATGGCTGCTGGTCAAAGCTTTAGATTAGATTTGCTTGTAGTCTGGGGTATAGACACATGTCCGTGCATGTTTAATCTCCCTCTTGGATATATCAGTTTCCAAAAAGGCCTTGTTGAACCTGTAAATATTGAGTCTAGGGATAATTTTGTTGGCTGATGAAAGTAAAACCAAAATAAAAACAGCAATCAGAGATAAAACTATGACAAATTGTACAGACATTCTCATAAAAATAGTGATTGAAAACACCAGTTCAGTACTCTGTTCAGTACTCTGAATACACAGTATGGTTTCATTTTATTGTTTTTCAATCAAAGAGCCACACATTATACTATACGCAAATTTAACCCCTAAGAAACAAGTCTTGAGGCTAGAAGTTGGAAGGGGCAATATACTGGTTGCAGCTTTGGTATTAGTGGTATAAGGGTTTTCCCTTATTTTTTCTAAGATTCCCTAACCCCTGTGTGTCATTCCCAGTTGTCCTTAGTTTGTAGCAAGGTAAATAATGGATTTTGGTATCGGCCACAATGTAGTGAAATATTGTGATCATAATGTCAATGAAAAAAAAAAGACAAAAACTCTTTTTAGTTGGCTAAATAACATGCCATTTTGTTGACTAACTATAAAACCAATAATGGGCCGAATAATGAAAAAAATGTGTTGTCAAATTGGCGCTGACTGAGCCCTGCACAGTTCCAGTAGTGCCTTTGCCATAATCTATGAGGTAAGCTCGGAGCTCGTGCCTCCATTGTTCAGGTGTGTGTGTTTTGTGTGGTTATGGCTCTGTCACCTGCCGCGCTTCTTTCACCTGGCAGTGATTCACCTGCATTCATGCGTGTCTCGTCATGAAAGCCAATGTCCCAACAGGTGTCAGCCCGCACAATACGATGCACTCCCTGGCATCAGGGCGCATTCAAGAGCTTACAATAGCATCTAGCCTTTGTAAATAGCCACATCTAGTTGCTTTTTTTCCTTGAAGATATTTATATATGTCCAGAGTAATGCTATAAAAGATCAACTGTGGAAGCATTTTGACATTTTAATATTTTTATCAGTTTAACTTTCACTGGCATGTTGTTGTGTTTTTCGTCTCTTTTGCCCTCATGTATCTGATAATTTTCCACAAGACATATGACCTGTTAAAGCACATGACCGCGGCAGTGTGTCTGGAGTGTGCCATTCTTAACACAGTCCTAATATTGAGATTGTATGCTCTTGTTTGTTTGTAAGGTTTACAAACTGGTCTGACAAGTGGTGAGTCAACTTTGTTTGAAGTCACACTTAGTTACATAGTAAGTCGTCTTAGGTAATATGCCCTACGGAGTAAAGTGCAAATTCAAACAAAGCACAATAATAAGATCACAGAGTCTCCTCTCATGATCCTCAGCTGATCTCACGGCTGATCTGGCAACCTTAGTCTAACTGTGCCCCATTCATCTACCCTCAGCAATATACAGCTACAGTTACATTCATTTAATACTTAATTCATTTATTTAGTTTCAGTTGGAAATGTGGAACAAACATTACAAATAAACTTAAATTGCTGTTATTACTTGGTAATTATTAGTAAATTGTAACTGTATGATGTGTTATATATAAAGTATTGTGTAGTGTGTAGTATTAAATCCTTTTAATCTTTAATCTTAAGAGTACATAGATAGTTACATGCATTTCATTCTACTGTTGCACAATCTGGCATGTAGTAATATTTTTTTTACTTTTTTTGTGTAAATTTAACAATAATTTTGCTTAAATGCACATTGGTGGCACAGAATAAAAATTTATTTGGTTTACACTTTACAGCAGGTTTATTTCTGTCCACAGTAAAAAGCTACGTGCCCACTGACACTCATTCTTCTCCCACAGGCGGTTCTGGCACAGTGCCTCTCATTAGCTGAAGATGGTTACAGGAAGCAGCAGATCCAGCAGGTTAGGGGCGTGTGGTGCATATTTGTCCAAAACTCAGGATAATTGTATGTAATTAGAAGCACAACCTCTTGGAATTGCACTGACCGTGCCAAAACACTTCTTTACAGAGCCAAATATTAAAAGCAATCTTAACAGTTCAAGTTCTCTTTTGGTTTTGAAATGATCTTCCTTTCCCCCCAACCTTTTTCAAATAAAGTATTTATTATCCTGCAAACAAAATCTTACTTTAGGGGTAATGGTCAGACTGAGCTGTAAAGGCTAGTGTACTTATGGCCTGTTAAGTGTAGGCCCAACAAGACGACTTATGACTGGGACCCAGAATAGGCTCTGTGCACATGGATCTATTAAAATAACTGGATAGAGTTTTGCTGTAGAGCTGTCTTGAGTTAGATTAGTGGCCACTCATTGGTACTACAATGAAAAAATCCCTCTGAAAGGATTTTGCTCATGTAATCATGAGCTCAATGTAATCACAAACTGCTCGTGTTCGTTGAATTTTGTGGCAGTTTTGACCTATTTTCAGATCATAAACTTTTTCTCAGCTCAAAATCCCTCTGTTGTCATAAAAGCCACTTTTTAATCATTAGGTTTGGCTATGCTCTATGTCTGGGCTAGCTAAGCTCAAGCCAAGCTCAAACGCTGTTTCATTAGAGCGGTCACGTGACATGAATGAGCGTGTGAGAGATACGACCGAGCGAACAAGTATTGTGAATGAGCCACAGGTTTAGAACATGGTTCAGAAACTCATGGAAGCATAAACATTATCCTTTATAGTGTGTCATTTATTTGTTATTCCCTTGTCTCCTTAGCGGCTGCTCCGCTCGCTCTTGTTGCATAAAGTCTCATGGGGGGTAGCTCAGGCAGGACTGGATGTACCTGGCCGCTAAAAGCTAAACCATGGGTCTATTAAAATAGCTCACGATATGGTTCTTTGAGCAGGGCACATTGACTTCAATGGGCAGCCATATTTAGACTCCAGGACTTGTCTCTGCACCATAGCTCCCGGCAAGCTCACTGTTAGCATCACTATTTCCTGTCTAATTTTATCTCTATGCCACTCTAAAATAAGTATTATAGATAAATATTTAAAGATCAGACAGTGCACAGGGAGCTGCAGGTGGATGCCATTGACAACATGTTAAACACAACACAAATAAAATGAATACTTCACTGGAGGACACTTCTGTGTTCAGAAAGAGAGATGTTTGTTTCTCAATGCTAACGCTAATGCTGATTTTGAGGCATAATAAATATTAAAACAACAACACAAAGTATTTCAAATATAAATAGAGTTGGGTAGTGTTTATTTTAATTCATTTGAATTTGAATTGGTCGTTTACTTTATGTTTTATGATTTTAATAAAAGTCACTATTAGCTCTGAGACACAGTGAGCTAGCTAGCATGCTACTGTGCACAAAGCCTACTTGACACTACACCCTACACCCTGTCACTAAATTCACTTCAAATAAAGTAGATCTAGATTAAAAGTGGCTCGCTTTTCTGAGCAGTTGAACATGTTATATTGGTGTCGCATCAGGATGCAAATAAACCCCTTTCAGTTATTAGGTGGATATAGAGCAAAATGTAAAACAGTGGTCTACGTCTATTGTAGTTAGTATTACTATTACTAATATTAATTACTAAATACTATGTCATCTTTAACTTTTGGTCATAGGGAGGTCTCAAATAGTTATGTTGAACAATTATAGATTTTTGCATTTTGGTTCAGTTTTTGCTGTTGTAAAGTGATATACAAATAAAGTTTGATTGATTGATTGATTTTCCTATTTTTACTCCTCCCTGAAGCCACCACCTGCTGTTACATGACCACTGTCCCATCTACAGACAAGGGCACTTTCTCCACTTGGGTCCTCTATGGCACCAGTGAAATTCGGCCTTTGTATCTCACACTCATTATAAGGAAAATTCCCATCAGAGAAAAAAACATTCCCCATTATATTGTCCCGGTAAATAGACCACTTTATCAGAATTTCCAAATCCAGTCATCGTCATTTGCTGTATAACAAGATTGGGCTGTCGTGTTGTAAATAGCTTGTTTCTTCAGGCAAAGCATGTGCTGCTATAAAACTTTGAGTGGACTTGGACAATGAGCCAACTGTTCTTTTGGACGGCGTTTCCGTTTCACTCCTCCTCGCCTACTTTTTTCTTATCCCTTCCTGTGTAAACTGCAAGCTTGTTAACGTTTTCAGTGTGGGTTTTTTGCGTAACTAATCACCCATTTTGAAGGAACTATAGGTGCCTATTTCTTCTCTGCAGCAGCATTAGAATTGACAAGCCAAGTGGTATGCTATCTCTCCAAGGATCTATCCCCTAAAGACTAAAAACCCTTTAGCAAAACAACCTTCGTCACTGATTTTCAATGATCCAAAAGTCTGACTGCACCTCATCGGCATTGGTGGCTCACTGCTTCTCTGATTGAACACAGATGACCTCCCCCGCATTGCCTATAACTTGTGTTCCAAAAGAATAACACTAGGACCAACACAGCATGGCACGCGGATCGATTGACAAAGTAGTTCAGTTAAGTCGCCCAAAGTATATCGTTTTCCTAGCCATGTTTTTTAATGCAAAGGAATGTCGGAAAGATGCCACATTCTAAAAGAACTGGATTTGATCTCCTTTTCAACCCGAGAACTTAGGAATTAACAAAGACTCTCCCTGCTCTTCCCACCCCCTCCGTTTCCAAATCTATCATGCTTGTCATATGAAATCAATAGGCTTAATAGCTGAGGTGTCTTGTATACACCTCCCTGGGCATCCTTACCAATCAAACAATGAGTATAAGAGAAGTTTCATGGCGTAGAGTGAACTGTGCAGAGGTGTGAGCCAAAAGCAGCATCTCAGTGTCTCGTCTTGAGTATCAGAGTTTGGGCCCCAATCTTTAAGGCGGAAGTCATGTGTGTTGATGGTGGAGAGAAAAGAAGTGTGGTTTTATCCTCAGCAGTGTTCACTGCCAAACGCCTTATGTGCATGTTCGTAATTGAAGACAGAAAGTAGTTAGAGGTACTAGGAAAACTGCTTGTACTTTATGACCATAGACCACGTTTACCAACACAGAGTAAAAACCTTTTATTAAATTAATTTTGATGTTTTAAGATCACCTGTCCAGGGTGTTAATCATGACTGATGCGCAAACATTTTTATTTATTTTTATTTAAACATACATAATTGTTAAAGGGACACTGTGTAACTTTTCTAATGTAGGGTAATGTAGGCCACTCTCTCCTCTCCACAGTATGGCATTAAACTTATCTTCATGGATAAGAGTATGTGATGTCACTGGACTAATTTCCATGGCAACTGTACTCATTTTAAGCCACTTCAAAACCCATATATTGACATCTGATCACGGGGATAGAGGCCTTTCCGTAGTATCCAAACTTCAACCCACAATACAAACTTTTTCAGGGAAAGATGTTGTCTTTCACTCACATGCTCTATTAACTGACCTAAACCACCAGAATACAATTGAACTTGTTTTTGCACATTGGCCAACAGAGACTTACTCCACTGCTCTTATAAGAAGCCCCACCTGCTGAGGCCCAGTCCACACGGATGAGCACTCAGGGAAGTTTCTGCAGTTTATCACGTCCTTGAGTGCTGCTGACAGAAGGATATTAAGGAGCTGACAGCACAGTGGTGAAGGCAGCTCGGAGGAATCAGGGCCTAATTTAGCGTGGTTCTCTCCTTGTCTGGATCTGGGCCTGGTATCTTCTCTGATACCTCTGAGGTCTGGAGTGTAGAACATAGCAGGGCATATGGGTCCGTGTATGGAGCGTGTTCTGTGCAGCCCTATCAGCGTGAAACAAAAGGCAGGCTTTGTGTTGTGTGACTTGCAAAAACTTCAGGGAATTTTGAGTGAGATGCACCAGTTGCTACATACTTCAAATGTGACATGTTTTCCCCACATATTTTTTGACTGACTGGATGGATGGATATTGGAAACAGCTCAGTGCACAGAAATGATTGAGTCACGCTGTTCACAAAATGCACTGCATTCACTTTTCACAACAGTATATTGTTTAACCATTACTGTGTATGTGTCCAATTTGAACAAACATGTTCAAACAAATATTCATTTTATTTGCTGAGCACTGCACAAGCATAAATGTAAATAAATTAATTTAATTCAATAAATAAATAAATAAATTAGAAATTGGAATGTGCCCCACATTTTGTCTTGCCAGATCATACAATTAAATCATTACTCACAGAAAGTATAGGCAAAACCTGTGTTTGTGTCCTCAATATTTAACAAATTGTGGGAATGAACTCAGCTTGCCTTTATTTTAATCACACCCTTTCATTTGAAATAATAGAAACTTGTCATGTATGCAAATCTCTGTATTGTATCGTCATTTTTGTTTTGTTGTTCCTGTTTACTTGGAGGAATGTGACATGAGATCAGCTGCATGTCTGACAGTCTGGAGAGGTGCCAGAGAAGGATGCTGACAGGCGGACGGCCTCTGATGCTATCAGCACCTTACAATCTGCCTGTGCATACCACAACATATCGGACATGCTTGTGTTAGTGCAGTTTGCAGTTTATCAGTTCGAGATAGCAGGTCTAATCAAACAGGTTGAGACTAGCTCTGCCACAAGAGGAGTTAACTGGAGGTATGCATCAAACTGGTTTTCAAAACAACACATGAGCAAAGTGTTGAGCAAATTGAAATTTAACTTTAGTCACCAGGAGTCATAGGCAAACATGTAAAGTCAATAATGTGTAGTACTTTGGTCCTTTGTTAATGGCTTACTCAATGTAAAATCATAAAGAAAACTTGTCATTTACAAGTGTTGACTTTTGCTCACTTCCTTTTCCCACTTGACCATCCCACTGTGTTATACACATGCAGGTGTGAAATCTTCAAAGTCCAGGCACAAGGGTATGTTCAGGCTTTAACTGTAAAGATACTGGATCCCATATACAAAGTCAGGCCAATAGTAGTGAGAGCTGTAATAGTCAACTCACATGTACATGACACTGACAAACAGTCATAAAAATGGCATCCTGTCCTTATAGTCCTCAGTAGCTTTTACACTGTAGCCATAGACTTTAAAGCAAGCCGCTCTGTGTAGGTGAAAGAAAGACTGGCAATAAACGTAATGGCTCCCTCCCCTCAATAAAATACAACAACAAGTCTTTTCTTTAGCTTCTTAAAACTCCATTTGTTCTGCCTCTTAAAGGGGACGACCACATGTATACCCAACTCAACTAATCTAGAAATTCAACCAAGTTACACTGTCAGTATTACTCTGAAAAATGCACTGCTCAAGCAAAAGAATAACTACTTCCTGCTAACTGTCATTCATTTCTCGTCTAACTTGTGCTTGGTTAAAACAGGTGAAGAGGTCGAAGGAAAAGTCCTAGCTGGAAGCTTTGGTAACAGTGGAAAAAACAAACATATGGCTGCCAGTAATCAGGCAACTGGAACAACAAGTACAGCAGATTTGTCCCTGTGGGAAATGAAAGACTCTCACTGTGTTCCAGGTGCTCATTACCAACTTACACTAATCACCTTAATACTGCTGAATCTGGTTTGGGACCAATGGCATTTAACAAAAAAGTGAAAGGGCTCCTATTGTGCTGAGGAAGAATGAACAAGACTGGCATTACACTTTACTACCCCTAGTGCCTGGGTATTGTTGTGATTACATTTGTGGTTGTATGCCAGGCCCATTCTTAGAATAAGTTGTTGATTCTGGAATGTTCCACAGTGAGACATTGCACTTGGCCGTCTCTACAACAAGCAGGTTACGTCCTCAGGCCAAGTTACATATTACATCTATGTAGAGGTGACCATGCTCACAGTTGCAATGCATGTTTTCAAGGTATTTCTGAGTATGAAAAAACACAACAATGCTAGATAGATTTAATGGCATACTGTGGAACATTCCGGGCAAAAGCATCTAAACTGAGACATACAGGTAGCAGACCTTTCACCAGAAAAGTTACATAGTGCAGCTTTTAACACAAAAGAACAACAACAAAGGAAAAATGAAGCTACTATTAAGCCAAAAACTAAAGATTAAACACTATTGGCCACAGCTGTGATTGTATTAAAAGGGCAAATTCTCAACATTATAGTGTAAACAGGGTTGAAATGCTGCTATAGGTGCTGACAGTGTGTGTAGTGTGATGGATTTTGGCTCTGTCATGCCTGGACACGTTTTGCGGCTTTTTTGTTGTATTTGGAGTAACTGAGATGACGTGCGCTACAACAGGCGGTGTAGAGAAACTCAGAGGAGACTATGTAGATTATACAAACGATACTACTACTACGGTATGTTGCACAATCTCATTTGGAGGTTTGAAAAATGTATTACGTCTTGGTCAGAAATGTGAAGTTTTTGGGGGCCTTTAGTGGCAAGCTGCCCAATGTAGGACAATTACACTTCCTGCCAAGTCTCAGATCCAGAAAAAACAACCTTCAAAATCCATATCCCCAGAAAGTGGAGAGCAAAAGTAGCAGTTACACACAGCTCTGGTTTTCCTTGTCGAACAAGTTTCCAATCCAAAGGCAAGCATGATCTGCACTTGGAACACCAGGTTTCATAATAATGCCTCCCAGGATCATGAGCCTGTTTACAGATGCATGCTGTAGTAACGGACCCTGTGCCGAACAAGTCTCTGCAGCTTTCATTCAACAAAACAAGCTCCAGGTCCACTTGTGAAGGGATGGTACGTTGACGTTTGATTGCACAATGTCATTTAATGCATGGGAGACAAACAATATTTGATTTCACAAGCTGTCACTGTCATTTCATACAACCTAAATTAAGGGTTATGTTTGTAACCTAATTTTAGCTGACTGACTATAAATTAGGATAGTTGCATAGGCTATCATGGGGTAGGTTCTGGCAAAATAGACACAAATGAAATAATAAAATCGAAGGGTAATTGCTTTACTTTAATGTGCAATACTTGTATCTTTGTAAAGAAGGTTATGTTTGACTCCCTATTCTCTATAAATGATCTTTTTATTTGAATCATAAATAAAATATGAATTCCCAGTAATTGTTTTGGTTAACTGTCATACAAGTAAAAAATAAGGTTGCTAAAAGTGATTTAAACATTTTGGGCACCCTTAGTGTAATGAGAACCTTTGAAAGTCCATTTTTGCACTCAATGTATGTTTATATTTGGCTTATACATTGTGAAAACCTGAATTTAGATGAGCCATTAAAATAAAATAAATATAGCTTTGGACGTTGATGGACTCAGTTAAGTAGCTCTGACTTGACAGAAACAGCCTGAGCAAATAACAGCAGAAACAACACTTTCCTCCACAGCTGTTATTGCGCACCGGCTAATGTTTGTCAAGAGAACTTTTTTCCTGACCTCGCGAGTCTGATTTGTCTGAGCTCTAGACAGGCCCCTGAACGCAGCAGTGTTCACTTCAGGGACGGTGAGTGACGTGCGCATAACGAGCTGCGGGGACGGAGCTCAAGTCTCTTCGTATTTACTCTCGCTGTTTGTCAGAGTCTTACGCAGGGTCAAGGAGAAGAAGCACTTTCCGTTTGCTATTACTGAAAAGAGAAGAATAATTTACTCGTGTTGGACTAGTTTGAGTTTAAATCTGAACGATATGAGGCTGGCAAAACGGCGTTGGCGGACTTGTACATAGTTTGAATTGCGGAGAGGCGACGCGAAGTGAGCCGCTGGATCAACATGCTCACCCCGCTACTGCTCTCCCTCCTGCCGCTTCTCTTTCTCTGTCGGAGTTCGTTTTGTCAATATTCAAGCGACCAGTGCAGTTGGAAAGGAAGGTAAATATCTCCAACATTACTAAAACCATGTAGTTTTGTTTAAACGTGATTTTTAGTGTGCGTAATTCGTGCGTCTTGGCGACAAGGAGAGAATGAAACTTTGGAGAGTTGGTCTGCTCTGGGGCGATGTAGCGGGCATTTATTTCAACTCTTCATTATGTATGGTTGTGTGTTGTATAAAAGGCAGAAAATTAAAAAGATACAGGTATTAAATTTTACCTTAATTTGTGTTGTCAACAGTAGTGAACAGGAGATGGAAATTGCAACATGAGAGATAAGAGGGGGCTTGTTGTTGAGTCTAATTATGTTGGTGTTTAAAAATCCACATTCTTGACTTTTTCCCTGTTATTTCTTTACAACATGATCAGTGCCCATGGCTTTTTCTATGTGAGGTAATGCTTTGTAAATGTTTGTTGTAATGTTTTTTTTGTTTTTTTTTTCTCAAGATATTTCAGTAATTAAGTATTTATTACATGTACCCATCTTCAATATATTAAACCAAAAAAAACTAGTTCAAAATAAGTTAAGAAAACTTTTGTTCATCCTACAAAAAGGAAATTGCTTGAAACTGCTTTTTCATCATAACACTTCAGTGTTGTATTGTATTGTCTGTATGGGTTCTTAATATTATCAACTATATCGTTTCTAAGTGTACTTAGTATATATGCTATACATAGCTGCCCTCCAATACCCAGAGTGACTCTTTGGACAGTCTACGCTCTCTCCAGACATCTGCTGCAGTGTGTTTTGCACTTGAGAAGCAGTGTGGTTTGGTTTGCTCCAGTCAGGAGGGGTGGGCAGCATTCAAGACTTTTGAGCCTCTACCAATAATCTGCTGTTGATTAGGATGGCTCTTGGCTAATCTCATTTAATTGCCTGCAGAGATGATGAAGTTGGGAGGACTTAATTAGAGAGAGCCTGGTTGTGGAGCTTCAGATGCAGATGCTCCACATGTGCAGTGGGTTACTTTAGATCTTTGACTGATTTGAATTTCAACATCTCAGGAAACTGGGCGTCCCCACCCCACTCAGAGCATAACCACTGGCTTGGCTTGTGCATAGTAGTAGACTCCTGATGGCTTCCTGCCGCTGGTTTTGCCACAAAGTGAGTGACAGCCTTGAGTTTTCAAACTCTGACCAGGCATTAACTTGTGGATGGAGTCAGTTGGTCTTGCTGGCGCCACAGTCCGGAGTGCTGCCCGGACAAGTCTCTTCCAGTCTTTTTGGTGGCTTGAAAGCAAGGGGAGGTTCAGTGCGTGACCTGCATTTGCACTTGGATGCAGCCGCCCAGCTACTGTTGCTGCTGTTGTCTGCCTAGAGCCTGATGTCCATTCATCCTGCACTGCCTCCAGTCTCCCAAAGGCACAGTGCCAGCAGTCGTTTGGCTGCAGCGGGAACAATGTGCTGTGGGGAGCGAGTGCTGGAGCTGAGGTCACTTTGGCCGCTGCGGCTCGTGACTGGTCATGCAGCCAGTCTTGTGCACAGGCAGGGCTTAATGCTCAGCCAGGAATGTGCTCAGTGTCCTTACACTTTGCACCTTGGGCTGTTCTGGATGGAAACTGACTGGAAAACTGATCAACTGTATCATACTGTCAGATGTTTTTTGTACAGTTCTGCTGCATAAATGGACAGCATCTGGGCCAAATCTGGCCCTGTGTGGCATTTTCCTTCTAGAATACATACATGTGTTTAAAATTATGGGCTTAAAATATATTGGATTGAAATAATGCAAGGATTAAGATTAACTGTACATCTATGTAATATGACAAATAGGCTTCACAACATTGATGTGCAGTTTCCATCCATTCCCTCCTTACTTGATAATACAATAATCATGGTCAGCAATAGGTAGTTATATTTTTAGTTATTATCTTTTTCGATGAATACTGAATGTGATTTTAATTATGGCCCATAAGACTGAGATGATGCATCCATCACTAAGGAGTCCTTCTTGTTTTCATCCTACATTAGAGTCACTCATATGATCTCATTTTTAAAATGTCAAATGAATCTGAAGAAGGCCATGACTCATACCACCTCATAAAACCTCTAATCAGTTGAATACTTTAAAAGCTGCTTGTGAGATTACATGTTTGCCTGTGCTACATTTATACCCATAGTTAAAATGTTTTGTTTCTATTTGTTTCTCTAGTGGTCTGACACATGAGGGCCACACGCGCGATGTGGAGCAGGTGTACTTGCGGTGCTCACAGGGCTCCCTGGAGTGGCTCTATCCCACTGGGGCCATCATTGTCAACCTTAGGCCCAACACATTGTCTCCAGCTCTGGCCAAGCTCTCTGTCTGTATCAAACCCTCTCCCGAATCCAGCGGTGCCAACATCTACCTGGACCGGGCCGGAAAACTGCGACTATTACTACAAGAACAGGACCAAGCCCAAGGCAAAGTCCACTGTTTCAATATCCAGGAGGGGGCGCTGTTCATCGAAGCTGTCCCACACATGGACATCAGTCGCCGGGCCACATCTTTTCAGTATGAGCTGGTCAATGACAAACTGGGAGCAGATGCACATTCACTCAATGGTAAGACATAACATCATTTCTATTATTAGAACTGTGTGCGAATGGACTTTTTTAGGGTTTTTTGTTCATGCAATGAGAGATCTAAGAGTGGGGCCTCTAATTTTATGGTATTTTACTTCCCTCATGTTGAAGACAGGGAAGTTAGATACTTAGAGTAAAAGTCATACACTACACTGTGCCAGTCATCTATTAAACACTACTACAATATCAATTCCTAAATCAAAATTAGTTTGGTGTCAAAGTCCTACAAACCCCGTAGTTTAGACCTGTATGAAATGCATGTTATTATTGTATTTGTATAGCAGTTCATTTTTCAGTCTTCTCAAGTTTTTACATTGCCTCTAGTTGTATTTGTAATATGTTTTAAAATCAAGATTCAATACAAAAATAATATTTTCCCAACATGGTTCATTCCTGTTATCTATGCCTATATCACTTATGTATTTTAACCTAGGATTACATTTAGAATTGGCAATGCATTGGTCCAGAAACATAAAGCCTTGAAAGTGTAGCTTATATCTCATGGAAAAATGTGTAAAACTATCCAGGAAGAATGAACCTCCCGCTTATTCGTCTTTTTCCCCCTTTGATGATGTGTGTGTGTGAAGGGACAAGGCAGAACAGCAGGCCTCCTCTGAAAAACCGTTGTCTGTTTTCACGCTGCGTACCTGCCAAACCTGCGCTGGGTCAAGCTGCGAGACTGCGCTAGCAACTGTGTTTTTGTTTCCACCACCATCATCGGGCCCACATGTGCTTTTACAACTCTCTGGCTCTGTATATTCATATCCTGCTTTGTTATGTGCCAGACCAGAGGGAAGATTAATTATAGAGGGCCGTATATTTGGATCACCACATAAGTGCGCCTCTCTTTGGTAAAACATAGTGCCGTGATGTGCTCTGAGATAACACTGGGATGATTCACAAACTTGGACTTGAGGATTCATAGCTTCTTTTAATCTGTCGTCTCTTTGGTCGCTATTTTTCCGATGCTCTGTGCTGCTTGGATCAAGTTGCTCACCATCACACTGGAATGTATGTCCATCCAGATGTTGGGAGGGTCTTTTTTGAAAGCCCGGCCCCTCCCCATCGCTTAAATTATCCCCTATTCTTCCCTTCCCTCTCAATATTTCCTATCTCTTAATTTCACTCTTGTCTATTTATCATCATGGTGTTTGCTTTCCCATTCCTCTGGTCCTCCATATATCTTTCCGGGCTCTTTGCAGCTGTTTGAAGTGGTATTAGCGAGTTGCTGCTCCATTTCGGGGGAATGCGCCGTGGTCCAGATGTTGCAGGGACACTCTCTCACCGCCCCTCCCTTTGCTCACCCCTCAGACCCCGTGTGATGTGGTCGGATCTGAGCGAGTGCAGCGTGTGCCGAGGCCAAACCAAGATGCTGAGTCGGCTCTTGGTCCATTCCTGTGGTTCTGTTTCATGTCTGTCATATGAACCAAGAAGAAAAAAACATCAGCTTTTTAGGTTCTGGTTTGCCTGGGCTATGGCAGCATGTAGGCGCACATCAAAGGGGGGGAATAGGGTGAGGTTAGTCTCTCTGAAGTCTCCCATTTCTCCAGCTGTTCTTAAGCTCAGGCGGCTTATGGCTGTTTGACCCCTGACCTCCAGGGTAAGGCAACGGCGCGAAGTGTTGCTAGCTAGCTCGGGCCGACCAGCGACATGCTCACCCCTCACCCCCAGAGCCTCGACTTCAAACGGGGCAGCTAAAAATAAGCCCTCAGCATATCTTCTTTAGCACGAAAATCATTACTTCAAAAATCCCATGACACCACTGCCCTTTTCTTTTGATTTTAATACCGTATTTAAGCCGCTTTTAAATCTACGGACTGTGGTCTTTGGATTTGACGAGTATTCCTGGCAAGGTGTGAAACATGCTTATGACAAATGGTGCTGTCAAAAATAAAATTCAATTGCGATGTATAAACTGTAATATTTGTTGGCCTGTGGTAAATGGTTTGGTTTGGCAGAAAAACAACTTGGGTTATAGTTGGGCTGCACCATTTTGGGAAAAAATAATACTGGGAATTTTGTAGTTAGATTCACGATTCATGTTTTAATAGTAGGATTCTATTCAAGGACACAATTTAAATACATTTGGGCATGAAATATGAACTGTTTAACTGCCGCAAGAACCAAGGTAAACAAGTTTTATACAGAAGATGAGATATTTTGCTTTCTACAGAGGAAATTACTTAAATAACAACATGGGTTATGATTTGTCAGCTGTGCGTTAATGTTGCAGCCCTAACTTGTATTTTTTTTGCATTTAGAAAAAACTTAATTACTAAAAGAAAGAACAAGTTTGAAAATGCACCTGTGTTCTTCTCTTTGCTGACTTGGTGTGCCCTTGTGCCACTCAGCTGTTAAAGAAAACTACAGAATGTTCAGGAAGCATAATAAAGCCGTCCTAGTTAGTGCGCCCTTAAGGCCACCTGAGTCAACTAATCATGGGCTCGGCTGCTCTCATTTAGAGCCCTTTCTCCAGTCGTAAAACACTGGACAACTGGGCAGTCCTGACAGCTCGTCCACACAAGTGACACATGCCCCTGGGCAATGTTATTTTACTTCAGTTTGAAAATGACCAGGGCCTGAGATTAACTTCTGCCCACTGGCCGCTGTGACTAGTTATGTTATCCCACTACTAAAATTTCAAACATTGTTTCTATACTCAGGAAAGGCTTATTATCAATTTTAATATTGCAGTGTTAAATATAAACACGATTTTCTTCATAAAGACAGATAAACATTTTCATCTGAAAAGGTATATCTTTTACTCGTTTTTTCAGTGTTGATCTGAATTTGTATCTCTGAATCCATTTTGATAACCCTAGTGACTAGTCCTAGTTGCAGCGGTTTGGCATATAATTAGCATACACTATTAAGACATGTGTATCAAAAATGGACAATGTGTAGAATGTGTCTAAGTGAGGAGGAGGATTATGCATAAAATTCAACTGGCTTGGTGAATTTGTACATTCTACCACTCCAACAGTATTTTGAGTGTTCACAAAACTTTTGCACATGAAACAACAGTTTGCTTGTCTCCTTCAGTTGCATTATGTCCAGCTGTGTTTGACTGCTGAACGCCCCTCTGCTGTCTGTGAGGACAAATAAACACTTAGAGACGCAGGTCACATGGTGTATGGTTATTACTGAAGTGCTGCTCTGTGTCTTTGTGAATGTACAGATGGGAGAAGAGTTGTGTAACTGTCCACATTCATTTCTATTACTCTACTAAATGCAGGAAGTGCTGAAGGAATGAAAAATGTTGGCACCAAACTTAAGTACATTCTTGTTTATTTTCCAGCTCCGTGCCAGCCCTGCAGTGATGCAGACATGCTTCTAGCCATCTGCACAAATGACTTTGGTAAGTATTGGTTGAGTTTGTTCCTTTTGGCAGAGATATGTGGATTATTTGGACATTAACCACATAGTAAATGCCGTTTCTCTTATGTGTTTGCAGTGGCACGAGGCACTATAAGGAAGGTGAAGGAGGAGCAGGAGCATTGGTCTGTCACTGTGGAGATCAGCCGATTGTACAGACAGAAAACCCAAGTTTTTGTGTCCGGAGGTGTGAGGGTCCGCAGCTGGACGGGACAAATCAAGATGCCTCTTCAGTGTGGAGTTAAAGCTGGTGAGGGGGACTTTCTTTTCACTGGGGCAGTTCGGTTTGGTGAGGCCTGGATGGGCTGTGCACCTCGCTACAAAGACTTCCTCCGGGTGTACAATGAAGCCGAGAAGCAAGGCACTAACCCATGTCACGTGGACACAAACTGAAAGATTGGGTTAGCTGAGCAAGAAGTGGAACAGGTCCTTGATAAATGGACAAGTTGAACCAAATGTTCCCAGACGCAGACAGCGAGGCCAAGTGTCCCTCCTGTTGTCTGAAGGCTCTTTGGAGACAAAAGACCAGCGCCTCCAGTGTTGCCAAGCAGCATCCGATTGGACTCAAAGAGGACCGGGATGCCGCGTGGAATGTGTCTGGACTGATTTCTCAGCAAGTGACAAACCCCCAGGTGTTAAATGTAGCAGAGCCCAATGTGTTAATGCTTGTAAATGTGAATGATTGTTGTATATTTGAAGCTCTGTAAAAATGTGATGTACAGTTGTGAATTTGTGTAAAAAGTGAAAGCCTCTTATTTTTATTTTGTTAAAAAATGAATTGCAGTTTTGATGCCTGAGTAGTTTTTCAGGTTGTACACTTGCAAGAAAAAGACAAACCAAAAATGCTCCCATTTTGTTTCTGCCCTGTGAATAAAATCTATTATTCAGTTGTAACTTTGACTGTTATTTGTTAATCTTAAGACATGGCATGCATTCCTCAGCCCATTTCTCACCATTTTTCACCTTGACGCACAAAAGCAGGCCCATGCGATTACCATTATCCCTGCGTTATAGGTTCACCCCGGTCTAAAGCCTAGGAGATTGATATCAGGGAGTCGTGGTGGATTCTTCTGCACTGGTTCCTGTGGTGATGGGGGGTGGCCCTGTGTCAAGGTCAATATGAATGGCCGCTTTGTTCCAGTGCAGCAGCCTCGTACGGGAGTGCCGGGCCTGAATGCTGCTCTGTGACTGGCCACGCAGTAGAGAACCTCCGACCACACTCCACATTTTGATTGGCAGGTACACTTCTCCCTAGCTCCCTCTTCAAATAAAGACTTTAATTTCCAGCAGCTCAAATAAAGCAGGAGGAATGTGGCAGGCTTGAGTTTTTGGTCCATGTGAGCCAGTCCAGTTAAGATGACACTTTGAGGCTCTTTTTGTTCGGCTTTTTCACTCATAAGGAAATGCACCTCCTAGAGTCAGTGAATAAGTTGCCCCAATAGACAATTACTTTTCCAGACGGCTCGGTGCGGTGAATAGATAGTTTGAATTTCAGATGAAAAGCCACTGGTCCCAGAAATGCTCATTGAGAAATGCAAACAGTGTCTCTATGGTAACACTGCCTTACTGTGAACCTTTTCGCTCTGGCTTGAAGGGCTCTTCGAGAGGAGGAGGAGGAGTGAGAAAGTCAGAGAGAGATGCCGGTTGCTCCAGCTGTCCAGTTTGTCAGCTCTCACATTGAACCTGTGACCAAAACAGCTGAAGGTATCTGTCTCTTTTACTTAAGACCAACCTGTTAAATTTAACTTCTTGGACAGGTGTTTTGAGTGTTTTTGAGTGCTCAAAGTTATCAAAAGGTCAATTAATTATCTTTTCCTTCTGGGGTGAACCACAACATATCTTCTATAGAATAAACAGCGCACACTGTATATTTCAATTATTGTGATCTTGCAGTTTATAATTTGATTTCTTTGCCATTGTCTGGTATTAATTTCCCTGACGGCAAACAAATTAATTTTAGATTGGGCACTTTTAACACTTTTTTTTTTTTTTACTGTAGCATGTTGAGATTTGCCTTCAAATGTAAAGCACATTAAAAATAAAATTACTATTATTATTTTTACTTCATAAACACTTCAAGCTTTGCCTCAGAAAAAAAAAGTCTTGTACATGTTTGGACTAAATCTTGGCTTAATCAGGACTTGGATTACACCAGTACTTTACCAGTTTTACAACAGGATAAACAAGACTAACAGACTAACAGTCATACACTACCAGGACCTGTACCACAGCTTGGGAGAAGCAGTTTGTTTCGCACAGTGTAACTTTTCTGATGAAGGGTCCACCACTATCTTGTCTCCATAGAAGTGTTGCTTTTTTCCTGGAATGTTCCACACTATGGCATTATACGTTTTAAACACAAGGACGGAAAAGGTAATGATGCTTTAAAACATTAGCATTTGAGTAAACACAGAATAGATAAGTTTGATGCCATTCCAAAGCAAAACAATATCATTTCCATAAGGACAAGCAGGTAGCACAACCTCCACCTGAAAAGTTACATAGTGCACCTTTAATTAAAAAAAACTGACACATAGCTCTAAAACAAACTGGCAACAGGTAAGGTTGACTTAGAATTGCAACACAGTATGAATAAATAACAATTATCCACAAATCTCTAAACAAAACAATTAAGCCATTGCATTAGTGTTTTTTTGGGTGCAACGGCATTGATTAATCACACGGTTATTTGCACATGCTATGGGGTGTCACGGGATGGGTGAGGTCTGCTATGATGTTATTAAGCAGGGCCAGTCCAAACCAGACATAACTATATGACTGTTTGTCCCGAGCAAGTCCCTGTGGTCATCATCATCCTGTGAGTGGATCCGAACTCTCTGAATCAACGCTCTGTTACAAACTGCACAGTCACTTGGCACATGGGACGCAGCCACTGCCTAAAACTAAAGAACTTGTCTGGAAACAGCCTCGTGCGTTAAGTCCAGCATCTGATATTTTATTCATCTTTGGTGGAATGCATGGAATGTGTTGACTTCATTCATACACACACGTGCGCAACTTCCCCCCGCGCTCCTGCCTTGATTAGCCCGAATCAATAGCGCCTCTGTGGTTTATGTGTGTGTGTGTGTGTGTGTGTGTGTGTGCGCTCTTAAATCCCAGCACACATAAACACACCGCCCATGGCCTCCAGATAGTGCCACCCACGCCGCACGCCGCACTGAGAGAGAGAGAGAGGGGGGAGCTCAGCGGGTGCAGCTGCAGCTCACACTTACTGACCACACTTCACTAAAACGTCCCACAGGATCAACAGCGAGCTCACAAGTCCACACGCTGTCGGACCCAAGCGCAAGGGCGGGTGGGATAGATAAACATGAATGGACTCTACTGAAAAAAATATAAACTAGACTCTATAAAAGTGTTTACTGATCTTACTAAGTTACTTCTGCAACTTCTGCTGTAGCTAAAGTCACAAATTATACATAGAAGCAGTGGTGGATTTTGGTCAACAGTAGCAATGTAAATCAGTTTTTTCTTCTGAATTGTGCGTGTTTATTTTTGCTTGCTCAAAGCCAAAGATTTAGTCAGGATGTTACCACGAACATAGTAAAAATAAACCCTCAAATCATAATGAAAAGTACTTTTTACTTCTCAGTTCTGTTAAAAATAGAGCGGAGTTGAAAGTACAGATACTGCTCTCAAATGTAGTGAAGTAAAACTAAAAAGGTACGGTACTTTACTACTTTTACTGCATTACCTTCCACCACTGCTCAGAAGTATATTGAGCCAAGAACAAAAGGTATTTGGTGATGTAGACTAATTGTCTGGATTTAACATCTGGTTTTTAATATAAGTGGAAAGACAAACAAAGGATAGACCACAAAAATAAAAAAATTAAAAAACAACAACGACTAAATCATATCTGAAGGAAGAAACATATGTTCAAATCAGCACTGAGTTACCCATACTTTTACTCAGCTGAGATAAAATATACTAAATAAGTACATCAGAGAAGTACACTTTTATTAAAACCGTTTGAATATTCTCTGAGGCATAAACTGTTTAAGCTTTTATGAATTCACAAATGGTAAATTCCTTGCAAATGGGGTAAGCTATCTATTTGTGTTAAAAAATCCTACCAAAGCATTTACCAACTATTTCTGCTCAGTGTGCATGGCTAAATGAAGACATAGCAGCTCTAAACACATTACACTAAATTACTTTGACATGGACATTTATAGGACTTTTCCCTCACCATTCAGGGATGAGCACATTCGAAAAGCCAGGGTCAACAAGCCAATAACGCCGCTCCCCTGAATGCTCATTACTCCCCAGTGGGTCATGAGGTTCCCAGTATTGAAATGCCTCACAGCCCCCTCCTTTGGCCCCACCCCCTTCTGTCTGTCCCAGTGCAAAGTGCTATGGCTGGCTTAAGAGCAGTGGTGTTGGGTATCTCAAACCAAAAGTCATTGTAGGACTGGGGTCAATTCAAGGCCCTGTATGTCTAATATTAGATGTTAACGGAAATGAAGAAAAAAAAAAAAAAATGTAAATATAATATGCCATAACTACACTAGCCTTATTGAAGCATGAACAATTACTTAATTCTTAATGAACAGCTTATTAAGAATGCTGCATAAGTCTAATCAAGATGTAGTTATTATAAAGTGTTACCCCATACAATAATTACATTATACATTTTTTATAGAATAGTTAAGTCCTCATTTAACCCTGACTTGTTTTTCTAAGTAGTCAATTTTTTTATGCCATGTTTTGACAATTTGGTTAAATAAATTAAAAATAGTGTACTTTCTATTACTTCCATAATCAATATGGGACCATTTTTTGTTTTGATTATACAAACCATACACTATATGCCATATTTAGATGATATAATCAGCCAGAACAAGGTAAAACATACTTTTTTCAATTACCTTGCAGCTGTAGTTAACCTTATTTGCAATACAAGCATTTCTCAGTCTTCATATTGTCCAACATGGTTTCTTTTCTTATTACTTGAATGTTGGAGCTGTTGACTCACATGGGACATCCTGTTCATGCGTGCACTAAAGGGGTACAAGGACCCCCCAAAAACAGAAAGATTTTGGCTCCTACGTGAAGCAAACACTCTGCAAATAGCACTATTATTTACTTGCCGCCTACGTGTCCCCCTCCTCTCCAATAGCCTTCATTTAAACTAGGATCTGTACGGCCATTTTCTGGAGCGCCATGGCAACAAGAGGGGCTGTCAACAGCAGAGGACCAACTTTCTCATGATGTCACTGCGGCATGATGGAGTGGACTGAAGAGATGTTGAAATCACAATAGCAGTAATGGCTCAAGGATGAAGTTGTAGCCAGGCACTTTATACTCTACAGGGCAGTGTAGAGTGTGTATATATATATATATATATATATATATATATATATATATATATATATATATATATATATATACACTCTATATACACTCTATATATATATATATATATATACACTCTATATATATATATATATATATATATATATATATATATATATATATATATATATATATATATATATATATATATATATATATACACTATATATATAAATCATTGAGCCTATATAAAAGAAATATGAGGCCAGTGGAATTGTCATGCCAGTCCCAGTCCTGGATAAATGTTAGAGGATTAGCTGAAACTCATGGTACAAAAAGTTCACTAACATTATTGTAGAATACTTAACAAAGGCAAATTTCTTATTTGGGACAACACAATCAAATACACAGATTTAATTTTGGTATGCAATTTTTTTGATAATCTGGCTCCACCTCCTCTAAAAGAGTTTGTGAAAAGAAATTCAAAGCAGAGAACAAGAGCAGGTTGTAGAGGTCACTGCTCTGTGTCGTTTAGGCTTTTGGACAACTCTGTTTTGCTTATGGAGCAGGTCAGACATGGAGCACACTGCTGCTCACAGAGAGCTCTCAACACTGCAGCATTTTCAAAGGCTTTAAACAGAGATTATTCAAGGGTCAAATGTGTCACAATGTACAACAATATTACACTTTATACTGAGGGGCTGTTGGTTTAACTTTTAACTTCTAACTTCAAATGAACTGTTGCTGTTGCTGTGTGTATAGTGAGTGTGTTGTGTGTATAGTGAGTGTGTTGTGTGTATAGTGAGTGTGTTGTGTGTATATAGTGAGTGTGTTGCATGTATGGTGAGTGTGTTGCGTGTATGGTGAGTGTGTTGTGTGTATAGTGAGTGTGTTGTGTGTATAGTGAGTGTGTTGCGTGTATAGTGAGTGTGTGGTGTGTATAGTGAGTGTGTTGCGTGTATATAGTGAGTGTGTTGCATGTATGGTGAGTGTGTTGCGTGTATGGTGAGTGTGTTGTGTGTATAGTGAGTGTGTTGTGTGTATAGTAAGTGTGTTGTACGTGTAATGAGTGTGCTGGTGTGTTACATTTGATTTTGTGTGATTGTTGCTGTTCTTGTCACTTTTTTACATCAACCTGCCGAGGAACTGAAGATGGAATTTACTTATGTACATTTTTAAAAGTTCATTAATATATGTCGTCACTTTATAAATAAATAACAATAAATAAATAGTTTCAGAAAAGGCAACGTTTTACTAAATTTTGAGAGATTTGATTGTTTTGGACCATTTGGTTCCTTGGTTCTTGGTGGAGTTAGCTCTACCCAAACAAAAGCCTGTCTTGTCAGTATGGCTTAGTTAATCTGTGCAGTAAATGGGCGCGTTGTTGCTTGTTCAATACACGCTGTCATTCACTTGCACTTCCTCCTTGTCTGCCCCTAATAATGCGATCTGCATGCCTGCCCCTGCTCTCAGACTCACCCCCCTCACATACTGAAGGACCCACATCTTCTGTGTATACCGTCCCAATGAGCGCCACCGTCTCCATGGCAACCCAACCAACCCCCCACCTTCCACCTTTGACCTCCGACCTGCACTGTAACCTTTCGATGTGAGGATTAAAAAATAGTTCCTGTCCAAACTCGGCTATTATGTCCCATATAAGAGGGTTGTGACATGGCCAGTTAGAGCATAGGGCATTGGTGGGGCAAGTGCAAATGATGGATTGTGTTTTTCTGAAACTATGACATTTGAAGAACGTCTAATGGGCACAATAATAAGGTGTATAATGGAGAAGTAGGAAGCAGCCACTTATGTTGGAACAGAGGAGCGGACACGAATTTGTTTGCTTTTTTGACAGCGAATGATGGATCACTTTTGGATGAAGGAGGTCAAAGAAGCATTGAAGTGTAAAGATTGGCACCTAACACAGGCGAGAACAGAAGCAAGATTTCTTTTAGCTCTCTTTGAGTGTAAGCCTTTTGGGTAGAAATATAGCAGAGGTTGGATGGATATAGTTGTTTCTGTCGATATGCAATTGGCAAACGCAAAAGACTGATGTTGACATTTCCCAAATAAGATTTCAAAAACACACTATTAGTTATAATGTTATTTCCTCATCACAAACACACCTGGAGTTGTGGGTTTTTTTTCATTCACACATGTTTAACACAAACCTTCTATATTTAAGATCGGTTCTTCTCTCAAACAGAAAACACTCTATTCCACCTTGTAATGTCATCATGTGGTAATACAGGAAGTGCTCCACTTTGTTTTTAAACTCCACACACCTTCACTAGAATCATTTGGATGATTTAAGCCCTGGACATGCCAATCTCTACTGAACTAAAGATAACAGGTAGTTGTTAAGTTGAAAACTACCACTTCATGACATCACAAGGTGGAACAGAGAATTTTGAGCTTTGGAGATGTAGAAAGACTAATAATACGGGGTTGCTCAAACATGTGTGAATAAAACAAAACACATCTCCGGGCATGCTTTTGAGGAGGTGACATTATAACATGGTTTAAAGCTTTTAGATTTTAACTTAATTATGTTCATTTAACATAAAATAATACAATGTAAAAGGTTGAAAAATATGGTTCAATTTTTCTTAAAGGTCAACATGCTATTTTAGCTTGAATCAGATTGTCTGTCCAACAATCAACACTTTGTGGTAATTAGATGCTATTGTTTATTGTTTTGGTGTAAAACAGTCATAGCTAATGTCTCCATGTTTTCCTGACTCTTGGGTCAAAAATAGCCCTGTCCTCTGAGATTTTGGATTAGAAAAAGCATGTCCAACAGAAGCCAGAGGATTTCATTATAATCATTACAGTGGCACGCAGTGAGATATGAGTGAGGGCAACAGTTATTAAGTGGACAAGTGTTGGCAACAGCTGCATGTTCAGCTGGGACAGGAATGGCTGAGGTGGAGGAAAGTGGAGCTGTCCAGTGCACAGGCCTTACATAGTGACTCCACAGGTGATGACCAGTCAACCACAGAGGTCAGCCCGGGACCAATTTAATTAATGAAAATCTTTAACCACCACACAGCAGCAAGAAAACGGTTCTATATTTTCAATAAGGTGGGTGTTGTTGTTGTAAAGTACAGTAATAGAGCCCATTTACTGGAGCACATTCTGTTTCCTCTCTCATATGGTAATGGATCCAAACTAATATCTGAAAATGTGTGATTTGTTTGTTCCACTTATACTTTTGGTGGTCTGCTCCCTCTCAACATTGCAGTCAGCCCACAGTGGATATATCTATACTGTGTGATCAGATAAGACTAGAAGTATCTTTGCTTCTCATTAATTTTTGTTGTCAGGCTGAAAAAAAACACGATATTGCTCACCATCACGGGTTTCCCCCCCTAAAACCTCTGAAGCCCTTTTAGTTTAGTTTTCATGGTAGAGCTACACGAGAGTCTGGATCTCTCATGGACAATGCTGCCCCCACCTGGTGGTGACTGGTATAACGGTTGCATCAGGCTGAGTTGTCGCGAGATTCAGGCCGGGATAGGAAAAATAGCAAATAGCAAAAATAATTCCATGGCACCACCTGTAATGGCATTTTCATACTCTTTCTTGCCATTACCTGATAGTGTTACTTTCTGTCTAAAATCAATGGCCAACAAAGGACTCATGTCACCCAAATGTGGTCAAATCGGCTCTAAGAAAGTAAGACCCCTACTTTTGACAACCTCTGAAAAACAATTCTTCAAATAATGTGATTTACTGACAATATCGAGGGAGTGTGAAAACAATAGCCTGATGTCAACCAAAGATGACGAAGAAGCATAAACTAAAAACTCCTTCCTGTGTTATTTAAAATCGCACCACTCTGTTTTCACAAGGGTCGGGTTTTCCAAAGCTCTGGGAGTTTTTTCTGTCCAAATTTAGAAAGAAAACTGGATCATATAGAGTTCATGACTCTGGAGCAGCAACTGAGGAAAACATTACTTGATCGGCCTGTGAACAATTATAACCTTTTAGTCATTTTACTGATTGCAAGAAAACTGCAAAGATTTATTTGCAATCATTTGGCTGTATTTTGTGAGTCTGTATTCTTGATGTTCATAGCCTACTTTTGTAGTAAAAGAAAAATTGTATTGTGTCAGCTGGACAGTTCATACCTCGCTGACTGAGGTCTACTGCGGACAGGTTCTCTGTAGAGAAAGAATGATAAAATGTCAACATGGACTAGCTCTTGTCTAGTCTTTTTAACCCAAGACAACATACAAACATATCACACTAAGTAGATCACTTGTAGTCCCTTAAATCAACTGAAAAAGAAGCCAGGTGCAGTATTACAGGATGGACTTAGACCAGGAGTGGGCAAACTTTTTGACAGGCCACAATGGTTTCTAAAATTTGACATCTCTCTCTCTCTCTCTCTCTCTCTCTCTCTCTCTCTCTCTCTCTCTCTCTCTCTCTCTCTCTCTCTCTCTCTCTCTCTCTCTCTCTCTCTCTCTCTCTATATATATATATATATATATATATATATTGCCTGTAACATGTTGCAAATGAATATGTAAGGCTCATTGTTATTATTATTATTTTATTGGCCCTCGCCACTCACGAAGTGATGGCGAGGGGCATTGTTCTTCCTGGGTTTCTTCTTCTTCTTATTATTTTTCCGCCAAAACAATCGCAGTTTTCACCCCCTGAACGTCGACGAAAAGTCCCACATATAGGTATAGGATCGACTGGCTCGGCAAAAAATTTCATAAAATTGGCATCGCGACAATGTCAGAAGCACACCGGCTCCACAGCGCCACCTAGAAAATTCAAAATTTTAAAATGAATTGGGAGCCGACACGCATTTTTCGCCCTAGCCTGACGAAATTCACACCAGTGATAGAGCTCATGGAGACAAGCAAGAAAGCCAATCATAGTGCGGCCCTAGGACAGACAGGAAGTCGGCTATATTGAATCGAAAATTCGCCAAATTTTTCCCTGCGTATTTTCAAAATGCTACTAGTCTCAGGTTTTTGGTCCAAATGAGCTCAGATTTCACATGCCACATCCAGACACATGGGTTTTCAGAAGTTATCCACGTTTTCTCCAAATTCCACACGGTTCGCCCGTACGCCGCCGCCGAAATACGCCTTCGTTTCCTGTTTTTTCGATGTCCTCTCACGGCCACATGCATTGCCCTACAGAGCTCACATTCACATCACATATGCGAGATTGGGGCATGAATGGAATGCAATATTAATTTTAATCAAAATGAACACTATAGCGCCCCCTACCATAGGGGTGAAACGCAAACATTATCAGATTCCTACGAAATTCGGGGAATAAATTGGGGGCATGATGTGGACCAAAAAATAATATTACGGGCATAGGTCATTTTTCACACTTGGCCACCAGGGGCGCAAAGACTCCAAATAAAATCATTGAAAAATGTCTGACATGCACATGCATTGGTCTACACAGCTCAAATTCACATCACACGTGTGATGTGAGGGTATTAATAAAATGGGTTATTAATTGTAATAAAAATGAACACTATAGCGCCCCCTACCATAGGGGTGAAACGCCAACATTATCGGATTCCTACGAAATTCGGGGAATAAATCAGTGGCATCAGAAGAAACAAAAAATTACATTATGGCCATGAGTCATTTTCCACGGTTGGCCACCAGGGGCGCAAATACAAAAAAAAAATCATTAATTAATTTCTTACACGCACATACATGGTTCTAGACAGCTGAAATTCTCATCACACATGTGATATCAGGGTATTAATAGAATGCACTATTAATTGTTATCTAAATGAACACTATAGCGCCCCCTACAGTATTGGTAAAATACACAACTTTGTCTGATTGGCATAAAACTTGGGGAGATAATTGTGGGCATTAAAAGGGGCAAAAAAGTCAATCACACCATACCTGTATTATGTACGTGGTTGCCGGTGCAAAGCCACAGACCCCTCTCATATATAGTCAGGGCCACACAGCCCAGGGCCACACTGCATATTAACATTGTTCTTCGTTTTTCCGCCAAAACAATCGCATTTTTCACCCCCTGAACATTCACAAGTCTCACATGGGGGTATAGAATCGACCGGCTCTGCAAAAAATTTCATAAAATTGGTGTCAGGACAATGTCCGAAGCACACCGGCTCGACAGCGCCACCTAGAAATTTTGAGATTTTCAATTTAATAGAGAGGCCCGACTCAACGAAATTCATACCAGTGATAGAGCTCATAGAGAGAAGCAAAAAATATAATTATAGCGCTGCCCTATGACAGACAGGAAGTTGGCCATTTTGGATCAAAAATTCGCCGCTTCATTCGCAGCGTGTTTTCAAAACGCTACTAGTCTCAGGTTTTTGGTCCAAATGAGCTCAGATTCTCAGATAGAAAATTATGCGTGGGGGCGGTGGCCGGCCCCGGGGCGGTCGCGTGGGGTGGCGGTCGCGCGGGTGGCGAGGGCCATCATCGCCGCTTGTAGCTTTAATTTTTACTTTTACTTGAGTACATTTGAGAGCAGTATCTGTACTTTCTACTCCTCTACATTTTTGAACAGGATTGAAAAGTAAAAGTATTTTTTGTTACAGTTTGAGACCTGCTGTTTATTTTTAACACGTTCATAATTTGAGCAAAACTAAAATATACAAATAAAAACAGACAACAGACAAAATTCAGCTCGAATCTTTATTAAAATCACCACATTTGAAGCTTTAAGACTCAAAACCTGCGTGAAATACTTTTACTTTTTACTCTTTTAGTAGATTTTTAAACAGGTACTTTAATATTTTGACTTAAGTAGATTTTTTCATGATACTTTTCCTTGAGTATTTTCGCTCCAGTATCTGTACTTTCTGCAGTACTTCTCCCCTCTGTGCTGCAGCTCTGACTGTAAAGCTCGTGATTCTGTGCTGTTGAATGATTTCCTCGTTTTGTTGCCAGTTCCATTGTTCCAGATCCTTCCTTTAGCCGTCGTCTTAAAAGCTGCTGATGCTGATGTTTTTGAAGTGTTTGACTCAGTACCAGAGTGCACCAGGAGAGGGCGCCGTGTCTCTGCTCTGGGACGGCCTTATCGTCAGAGGAGGGTTGTACCAGTTACAATTAGTTGAGTAGGTTTGTAAAGAAATAGTACTTTTCAGAGTACTTTTCTAGCATCGTACTTTGACTCCTACTTTTTTTATTTTTATTGAAGTAATGGTACTTTTACTAAAGTAAAAGTTCCCACGGTGAGTAAGTCTGAAAGTGACAAAATACAGAGACAGTTTACAGTTTCCTGATACAGTCCTGCTCTAGTCCTGGTTTAGTCCTGGTTTAGACCTAGTTTGAACCTAATTTAGGCCTGGTTTAGACCTGGTTTATTCCTGGTTTAGTCCTGGTTTAGTCCTAGTTTAGTCCTGGGTTAGTCCTCATTTAGAGCTAGTTTAGTCCTGGTTTAGTCCTGGTTTAGTCCTGGTTTAGACCTGGTTTAGACCTGGTTTAGACCTGGGTTAGTCCTGGTTTAGACCTGGTTTAGACCTGGTTTAGTCCTAGTTTAGTCCTGGGTCAATCCTCATTTAGATCTAGTTTAGTCCTGGTTTAGTCCTGGTTTAGACCTGGTTCAGATCTGGTTTAGTCCTGGTTTAGTCCTGGTTTAGTCCTGGTTTAGTCCTGGGTTAGTCCTGGTTTAGACCTGGTTTAGTCCTGGTTTAGTCCTAGTTTAGTCCTCGGTTAGTCCTCATTTAGACCTAGTTTAGTCCTGGTTCAGTCCTGGTTTAGTCCTGGGTTAGTGCTGGTTTAGACCTGGTTTAGTCCTGGTTTATACCTGGTTTAGTCCTGGTTTAGTCCTGGTTTAGTCCTAGTTTAGTCCTGGGTTTGGGTTAGACCTGGTTTAGTCCTGGTTTAGTCCTAGTTTAGTCCTAGGTTAGTCCTCATTTAGACCTAGTTTAGTCCTGGTTCAGTCCTGGTTCAGTCCTGGTTTAGTCCTGGGTTAGTCCTAGTTTAGTCCTGGGTCAGTCCTCATTTAGATCTAGTTTAGTCCTGGTTTAGTCCTGGTTTAGACTTGGTTTAGACCTGGGTTAGTCCTGGTTTAGACCTGGTTTAGTCCTAGTTTAGTCCTGGGTCAGTCCTCATTTAGATCTAGTTTAGTCCTGGTTTAGTCCTGGTTCAGATCTGGTTTAGTCCTGGTTTATCCCTGGTTTAGTCCTGGTTTAGTCCTGGTTTAGCTCTGGTTTAGTCCTGGTTTAGTCCTGGTTTAGTCCTAGTTAAGACCTAATTTAGTCCTGATTTAGTCTTGGTTCAGTCCTAGTTTTCAAGGGTAAATCTATATAGTCATTACCGTGCCAGGCCAAGTGTGGACTTGCCTCTCCACAGTTCTGACCTGTAACTTGGTCTGGTCACGTCACCTGCTTGTCTCCAGATAGATATAAGTTTAATGCCATAATGCGAACCATTCCAAGCAAAGCAATAAGATCTCCATGGAGACGATCAGGTGGCAGACCCTCCACTTGAAAAGTTCCATGGTGCATCTTTAATGAACAGACTCTTCTTTTTCTGAGATAAAACAGGTTTTTGCTGCAGGTGCGATTTCCACAGAACAAACAGCTAAAAATAAAGTGTCATTTTGTCTCCTGCCCACACGCCTCAGAACGGCCCGGATCAGTCCTGGTTCAGATCTGCTCTAGTCCTGGTTTAGATCTCCTCTAGTCCTGGTTTAGATCTGCTCTAGTCCTGGTTTAGATCTCCTCTAGTCCTGGTTTAGATCTGCTCTAGTCCTGGTTTAGATCTGCTCGAGTCCTGGTTTGGATCTGCTCTAGTCCTGGTTTAGATCTGCTCTAGTCCTGGTTTAGATCTGCTCTAGTCCTGGTTTGGATCTGCTCTAGTCCTGGTTTAGATCTGCTCTAGTCCTGGTTTGGATCTGCTCTAGTCCTGGTTTAGATCTGCTCTAGTCCTGGTTTGGATCTGCTCTAGTCCTGGTTTAGATCTGCTCTAGTCCTGGTTTAGATCTGCTCTAGTCCTGGTTTAGATCTGCTCTAGCCCTGGTTTAGTCCTGGTTTGGATCTGCTCTAGTCCTGGTTCGGATCTGCTCTAGTCCTGGTTTAGATCTGCTCTAGTCCTGGTTTAGATCTGCTCTAGTCCTGATACAGTCCTGGTTTAGTCCTGGTTTGGTTTAGTTCTGGTTTAGTCCTGATTCAGTCCTGGTTTAGTTCTGGTTTAGTCCCGGTTCAGTCCTGGTTCAGTCCCGGTTCAGTCCTGGTTCAGTCCCGGTTTAGTCGTGGTTTAGTCCTGGTTTAGGCCTGGTTCAGATCTGGTTCAGTCCTGGTTTAGTCCTGGTTTAGTCCTGGTTTAGCCCTGGTTCAGTACTAGTTAAGACCTAGTTTAGTCCTGATTTAGTCCTGGTTTAGTTCTAGTTTAGACCTGGTTTAGACCTCAGATAAAACACTGTTCCATCTTTCAATGATAAGTCAATATAGTCATTGCTGTGACAGGCCGAGTGTGTGCTCGCCTCTCCACAGATCTGACCTGTAACTTGGCCTGGTGTCATCTCCTGTTCGTCTTAATGGACATAGATATATTATGTGCAATAGTGTCAAAAATCTCACGCAAAGTAAGAGCATCTCCATGGAGACAAGCAGGTGACAGGACCGTCCACCAGAAAAGTTACACAGTGCAGCTTTAACTAATGGTCTAAGATGCAAAAATAACTTAATGACCCAGAAACTTCATGTTTTTCTTTGTTGTCAGGTGCACGTGCCTCGGAGTTATGTCTTTAGGGAAGATTTGACACGGATCTGGACCTCGGATCTGGACCGGACTGAGTCTGGACCAAACTAGAACCAGACCTGGACTAAGCCTGGTTTAAAGCTGGAGTTTAAGTGAGCCGGGTTTAACATGTCTCTGATCGACAAGCACAAAGTGAAACGACAAAGGCTCGACCGCATCTGTGAAGGTAAGAGCCGTTTAGGGCGTGGTTGTAATTGTGCAGAAAAATGTAATTTGTCGTAGACTGATGAAATTTGGTGCACGCAATATACACTATAAATATTTGTAAATTAATAAAAAAATAAATACATAAAAAAATAAGTAAATAAATACATAATTAAATGAGTAAATAAATAAAAAAATAAATACATAAATAAATAAAAAATAAATGCATAATTAAATGAGTAAATAAATAAATACATAAAAAAGAAATAAATGAATAAATACATAATTAAATGAGTAAATAAATAAAAAATAAATACATAAATAAAAAAAAAGTATAAATAAATGAGTTTATTATTATATTATTATTTATTTAAATAAATAAATACATAAATAAATAAGTGAATAAATAAAAAAATAAATACATAAGTAAATAAGTAAATAAATAAACAAATAAATAAGTAAATAAATAAGTAAATAAATAAATAAATGAATTATTACACTTTCTATAAAAGGAGGAAATCTCAGTGGCTACAAGAGAGGAGGCTGTATGTACAACAGGTACTGCAAATGCTCATTCTTCATTCAACTTTTTTCTTGTTTTTTGTACATTTTCGTGGTGAACAATAAACGCACTTGTGTCTGCACTGGACTAACTGTCTCAGCTCTGCTCTGTTCCTCTTTGAACCGCTAAAGTCGCTATCCGGACAATTACAGATAGAGAACGTTGTACAAAATGGAGCAGGTTCAAATCATAACAACTATTAGGACCATGACGTCATCACAGTCTAGAATCTTTAGACCTCAGTGAAAATATGCGTCATTGCGGCAACGGATGTAACCACGTTGGCGATGATGTCATAAAGTCCGTCCCGTGTGTGTAAGTAAGCGAAAGACACGAGCGTTCGGTCAGTATTTGATAAGACTTTGGCGAAGAGTAGAGTTCGGTGTGATATTAGCTCACAGTTAGCGGTTTGTATAACTAAAATGGAAGAAGTACAGCAGGGACAATTAAGTGGTGGTGCTTTAATGGAGGAAAACAAACGTCTGGATGAGGAACTGAAGGCGGCTTTGGAGAAAGTGGCCAAACTGGAGGCAGAGAGCGTCAGTGTGAAACAAGAACTGAAAACACTGAAAGAAGCTCACGTCAAGATGGAGGAGGCGTTCAAACGAGAGAAGCAGGAGAGCGCGGCTTGCAGGAGTCTCTCAAACACGTTGAGGTCTGAGAACGAGAGGCTGAAATCGCGCCTGAACGATCAAATCAGGTCGCACAATCAGTCTAAACAATTTATAAAGACTCTGCAAGACCAAAACGACTTTCTGAGCACAAACAGGATCAACAGAAATGAGCAGCAAAGGTCTCGAGCTCAGCCAACCACCAGCGGAGCTATGACTCTTCGAGATGTAGAAGAGCGTTCTCGTGCTGAAGTCCAAAGGCTTCAGCAGCTCCTCGGTGAGTCCAAGAAGGATTCAGATGTTTTGGTCAAACGATTACGAGAGGAGATCGCGAAACTACAGATGGAGAACGGAAAGCTGAAAGAGACCTCCAGGAACATCGGTCAGGAGGAGCAGCAGGTCACCAAAAACACATCTCGCCAGGGTCAAGCCAAAAAGGAAAAGCAGAAGTATGAAAGTCTCCTTAACGACTTCAACACGGCGAAAGAGGAGATCAAACGTTTGCAGAGGAACAACAGCATTCTGATCTGCAAAAACCAAGACCTGAAGAGGCAGGTTGAGGACTTGGAGGCCCATATTTCCAACCCTGAAGGAGTCCCACTGATGAAGAAAGAGAAAGCGGAGCAGGGTGTCCAGTGTGACCTGGCGTCAGATTCAATAAAAGAGCTCAAGGACCAGCTAGAGCGTTTACACAAGGAGAAGACCTACCTTAAGACTCACCTGGACAGAAATATTTGGGAACTCCACGAATCTAAGATCACCATAAGCGACTACATTGCGGAGAACAATAAGCTCAAAGATTTTATCCGCAAGATAAAAGCGCAGCCGGCGACTGAGGTAAAAGGACTCCAGGAGGAGCTCAAACGGGAGCGAAAAAAATCCCAAAAACTCCTGGACGAGAAGAACTCACTGGAGACGTCAGTGGCGAGGGCGAGATTGGAGATGACGCAGCAGCGGAGAGCGCGAAACGGCACGGAGTCAAAGGTCAAAGAGTTCGAGAAGAGACTTGAGGACGAGCGAGCGGCTTTCAAGATCATCGTCGAAAAGTGCCACGCCGCGTATCAGAAGCTCGCAGCCAAAGTCCGGTAAACACGTACAAACAGACACAAGTACGCGGGGTTACAAACGTGAGAACCGTCCGATCCTTCAGCCCCTTTCGCCCAAAAACTAACAAAACAAAAAACGACGAGTGGAACTTGAATCTAGGGAGAGCTTTTATAATTGAAGTGTAGGCTGAGAGGGACAGAGCGTGGACCTTTGGAGATTCACGAACTGTCCTGGAGTTGGCGAAATCTACTCCCATCAAACAAAAGCCCAAACACCCCCCCCCCCCAACAAAAATAAAAATAAATAAATAAAACTTGCAAAAAAGATGATTTGTAATGATTTCCAAGAATTCAGGCGTGACAATGTCATAAATGGTCTCAATGAAAAGAATGGAGTGGTATTACTCAGTCGCTGATTTTGGGGGGAGGGGCGATGTAAGCGGGAACGAAAGGCAGGATCTCCGCGGTGGCGTGTACCCCGCGGTCGCAAGGGGTGGCGAGGGCCTTTATCACTGCTTGCAGTTTTAATTATTATTATTCTTTATTATTTTGGTGGCCGGATTGAAGTCACTTTTAACCCCCTGAACGTTAACGAAAAGTAAATTTTATTGCACCCAAAATTCAAGACTGGTGAAAAATTTATTATTTTTACCTGCGTTTATAAAAAATTTGAAAAATGTCTCGGTAGCGCCCTCTAAAACTCCAATGCATTGTTTTTGCAAAGTTTGACATAAACATTTGAAATTTTGCACATACATCCTCCTTGACATACTGATCAAAAAAGTCAATGAGATCATACCTCTATTTGCAACTATGTTACCGTGGTAACATAATAAATGTGCCATTGAAATGAATGGGGTTCAGAGTACTGCACTTTGTTGTAGACTAAATAGATGCTCTACACTCATCAGGCGAGGGCCTTTATCACTGCTTGCAGTTTTAATTATTATTATTATTATTATTATTATTATTATTATTATTATTATTATTATTATTATTATTATTATTATTATTATTATTATTATTTGCTGTGGTGAGAGACACTGTGCAGACAGATCCTGTTTGTGGTTTAAGCGGTGCCCTGAACTATACTTAACTGATAGGCAGCCAACACAAAAAAGATATTCTTAAAAAAATAAAATAAAATAAAACTGCTGAATGCATTATATTAAGACTTGATACCCACCTCCCATCCATAAGTTTACAATTTTCCATTACTATCCCAGCAAATAAGTTAAATCCTTCTTTTAGAGCAAAACAGATGAACAAAATAACAGTAGAGCGCTTTGCTGTCTTTGATTTAAGAACACATGATCCCAGCGCATCGTTCAGTCACCCAGTGTAACTCTGCCTGATCTTGATATGTTTCATCCTAATGCCACTTCTCGCTGTAGTGGGACTTGCCGGGCCCTCCATTTGACCTCTTGTCTCTGCCTGGCACGGCGCTGGCACGGAGGCATTGATGGCTTGGATGTTCTCCGTACCAGCACCCGACATGGTTTTCACAGTGGAAAACGACTAGGATTTGGGTCGCTGAATGACTGAAGGATGCATCTTTTCATGGCACTTCAAAGAAATAAAACCTCTAAAAATATATTTAGAGGTATACAATGCAAAGACCCAAACAACAAACAGGCAAGGAGCATTCTTTGTTAAGAATAAACCTGATCTTATTTCATCTGGTGTGCTGCTTACCAATTATTCTTTTATCTTTTTGTAAACATTTTTCACGTGTTTCATTCACAGTCACAGGCGTTTATTTCTGTTTAAATTGAATGACGTAAGGAATTAATCTTTCCTTTTGAATATCAATTGGCAAATATGATGTTATAGGTGATTTCTTCCCAATTGTAGCTAGTATTACATAACTTCAAGAAAATATACCTTGTTTCTCCCATAGAAGAAGTCATGTGCGGTGCATGATGGGATATAGCAGTGCGCAAAGTGTGCTTGGATGCACACTTCGTTCATGCCAATCTCCATGGAAACACAGGGCACATTTGTGCATTCCTAATAGGCCTATGTCGACAAAATAAAGGGATATATTCCTATCAGGATCTTTTTTATTTTTTATTTAAGATTATTGGGATTATTTATGTAGCCTATGTATTTTATGGGAAAATATTAACTGATGAAAAGCTTGTAATTATGTAGGTTAAGTAAACAAGAAAAAGTTTCAAATTGATATAACAAAATATATTTACATATATATATATTTACCTCACCTTGTTTTAGGTTTTAGCCTATTTAATCAAACTTAAATATATTCAATGGCAATATATATGCCTCTTTTTTCTTCTAAATTATTTTGGTGCATTATGGATAATGTAACATGTGTATCCTTGGTAAATTAACCACCTCTAACAAAAGAGGACACATGCCAGAGTAGTGAGTGATGACCTCAAGGGTGTTGTGCAAACTATGGAATTACTATTAACTAGTCACCTGGCAAATCCACACTATACACCTCTGTATTTTTAAACAGGATATCGGTCTGGGCACCACTCCCTCATCATGCTTCGAGCCAGACAGTAGGCTACTTTGCAATCCGATTTGCTTATTTCAGTGACACGTGAAACAAAGTTGGTCATTGGTCACTTATCATTTTGAACACAAGGAAAACTCACCTCAAAGTTTAGTGTGTTGCTCATTGAAACCCACCAAGACACAAGGAGAAACATGCAAACTCCACACATAAAGGCCCTATGTGCAGTGTACACAAATGATACAACAGTGATTCTTAATCAGTAAAACCAGGTAATGGAAGTTAATGTAGTTTGTAACTTTTCTATATATTTCACAAGAAATATTCCACTGAACAAAGTGCATTGAACACAAAGGACAAAAACTGTGAACTTTATTTTAAGTAACTTTATTTATTCTCTCAAATGGCATTTGGCAAAACTCACAAAAAAACAAACACAATTTCATTTAATTTAAAAGTTTATTGATTTTATTTGATTTTAATGTATTATTTTGACATTTATTTAATTTGAATGTTTTAGCTTGATATTTAATTTAAATGTATTATTTTTACATTTATTTAATTTGAATGTTTTAGCTTGATATTTAATTTAAATGTATTATTTTGATATTTATTTAATTTGAATGTTTTAGCTTGATATTTAATTTAAATGTATTATTTTGACATTTATTTAATTTGAATGTTTTAGCTTGATATTTAATTTAAATGTATTATTTTGACATTTATTTAATTTGAATGTTTTAGCTTGATATTTAATTTAAATGTATTATTTTGATATTTATTTAATTTTATTATATATATTTTTTTAGTATCGATAATCAGTTGGTTAAAAAATATCTATAGTTTAAATGAGGATTATATTGTTTATGAATTTTAGGGAAATTGATGCGTTTTACGTATTTTCTGTTACAGATTAAAAAACAATGTTATTAAAGTAATTTTTTGTTGTAAGT
This sequence comes from Periophthalmus magnuspinnatus, assembly GCF_009829125.3. Lineage (NCBI taxonomy): Eukaryota > Metazoa > Chordata > Actinopteri > Gobiiformes > Gobiidae > Periophthalmus > Periophthalmus magnuspinnatus. The sequence goes on from NC_047133.1 coordinate 24,527,359, forward strand.
TGATCGATATTTCTTTTTTTTTTGTTTTTTTGTTTTGGGCCATCCGTCTTTCTCCATCTCTGCATGGGGGAGCTTGGTCTGGTCTGCTGCAGGAGGAGCCCTCGTCACCACCAGCTCTGTAAGAACAAACACAAGAAGAGAAGGAGCAGAAAACACAATATCTGATCCTTAACATCTTATTTATGTTGTTTTTTTTGTTTGTTTAACACTAAAGCACAAGAACCACACTATTTACAACAGAAATAACACAATGATAACTAAAACACACAGCACTATACTAAACATCTGTCATATTTTGGCAGATTTCAAAATTTTTTTTTTTTTTTTGTGTTTTTTTTGTTTTTTTGTTTCACACTAAAACACAACAATCACACTATTTACAATCGATTTACAACAGAAATAACACAATGATAACTAAAACACACAACACTATACTAAACATCTGTCATATTTTGGCAGATTTCTAAAAAAAATATATTTTTTTTTAGTTTTTTAGTTTTTTTTGTTTCACACTAAAACACAAGAATCACACTATTTACAATCGATTTACAACAGAAATAACACAATGATAACTAAAACACACAACACTATACTAAACATCTGTCATATTTTGGCAGATTTCAAAAAAAAATTTTTTTTTTTGTGTTTTTTTTGTTTTTTGTTTCACACTAAAACACAACAATCACACTATTTACAATCGATTTACAACAGAAATAACACAATGATAACTAAAACACACAACACTGATAGAACATGGGAGATGAATGGTCTGAAGGACCTGGCAATAGCAGCAGCAAAAGGAGCAAAGAGGGACTTAGCAGGAGGAGCAATGCGGGGTTTAGCAAAAGGAACAGGGTGACGAATAGGAAGGGACTTAGCAAGAGGAGCAGGGCAGGGCTTAGCAAGAGGAGCAGGGTGGAGCTTAGCAAGAGGAGCAGGGCGGGGCTTAGCAAGAGGAGCAGGGCGGGGCTTAGCAGAAGGAGCAAAGAGGGACACAGTAGGAGGAGCAGAGGGTAGCTTTGCACGCCTAGCGATAGAGGGAAAGAGGGGCATAGGAAGAGGATCCAAGAAAGGCTTAAGAGGAGGAGGGGGAGGAGGAGGAGGAGGAGGAGGAGGAGTGAGGAACTCAACAAGAGGAGCAGCGAGAGAATTTACACGAGTAGGAATGATGAGCTTAGGTCGAGCAGGAAAGGGGTACTTTGGTCTCCTAGTTGGAGGAGCAGGGGGGAGCCTGAGCCGCCAACGAGGAGCAGAGTAGGGCAAAGCAGGAGGAGCAGGGTCAGAGAGAGAATGAGAAGTAAGGAGTGGCATAGCAGGAGCAGTAGGGAGAGGCTTAGCAAGAGGAACAGGGCGGGGCACAGCAGTAGTAGCAGGAGGAGCAACGCAGGGCTTAGCAAAGGGAACAGGGCGGGCCATGGCAAGACGAGCAGGGACAAGAAGAGGAACATTGCGGCGCTTAGCAGGAGGAGCAGGGAGAGGAATAGCAGGAGCAGCAGGGAGGGGGATAGCAGGAGGAGCAGGGAGCGGCATAGCACAAGGAGCAGGGAGGGGAATAGCAGGAGCAGCAGGGAGAGGCATAGAAGGAGCAGCAGGGAGGGGCGCAGCAGGGAGGGGGCTAGCAGGAGGAGCAGGGATGGGGGTAGCAGGAGCAGCGAGGGGGATAGCAGGAGGGAGAGGCACAGAAGGAGCAGCAAAGGTGGGCATAGCAGGAGCAGTGAAAGAAGGAGGCAGTGTGTGTGTTTGCATGAGTGGGTGAGTGTATATGTGTGTGCTTATGTAGGTGTGTGTTTGCCTAAATGTGTATACGACTATGTCCATGAGTGTGTGAGGACTTAGCTCCAGATATGAGGACCTTTGCAGGAGGTCTGGACCTGTGCAGGAGGTCTGGACGTGTGCAGGAGGTCTGGACCTGTGCAGGAGGTCCTAACCTGTGCAGGATGTCTGGACCTGTGCAGGAGGTCTGGACGTGTGCAGGAGGTCTGGACCTGAGCAGGAGGCCTGGGTTTTGGCTCACACAGATCTGTGGAGAGAAACATTTGTGTCAGACATTGATGAAACAGGGCTCACATACAAGAATACAGCAAATGGAGGGGTCTGAAATGTTCATCTTAGGTGCATGTCCACTGTGAGAGACATAATCAAAAAAAATCTGGAAATCACATTGTATGATTTTTTTAAATAATGTATTTGTATGTTACTGCTGCAAATAAGTATTTGAACACCTAAGAAAATCAGTGCTAATATTTGGTACAGTAGCCTTTGTTTGCAATTACAGAGGTCAAACATTTCCTGTAGTTTTTCACCACGTTTGCACACACTGCAGGAGGGATTTTGGCCCACTCCTCCACACAGATCTTCTCTAGATCAGTAAAGTTTCTGGGCTGTCGCTGAGAAATGACAGCCTAAGTGGGAGAACTTGCAAAATCACAAGGTGTTCAAATACTTATTTGCCTCACTATATATATATATATATATATATATATATATATATATATATATATATATATATATATATATATATATGCTTGGCCTCACAGTGTCTGCAGTACTAGATCAACAGTGGTTTTGATCAACAGTATTTTGATTGATTTATGTAACTTATGTATTACTCTGAACTAATAAAGTGAATTTGTCATGTTTTAAGGTCAACTATATTTGTAGAGCGAAGACATGTTACACATGTTACAATGCTTTTATGCACAGAGGTACCCAATTAGTGAGTGCATCTCTATTTCAACATACACATTCATTTGACACACTGTGTGGACCTCAAAAGTGTCCTGTACAACACTTTATTCTCAGCCACTGAAAGGCAACAATGCAAAAAGCAGTAGGTGAAAATGTATGGTCTTCTGGTAGTCTAACGTTAAGTCCAGAAGGTTAATAGTTTTTTTGAAAGGACAAAATATTGAATAATGCACAAAATCTGGTATTTTCAAATGACAGACCATAAAAATTTGCAAAATGAAATCACATCTGGAGGCATATTGCAAGAAACACAAATGCTCAAACAATGTAGTACTGTATTGTCAACAAAAACTTGTAATCTTACTCACAGTGAGAAGAGAAAGTAGCCAAAACTTTTACTCAAGTAAGAGTACTGTTACTCCAATAATAAGCTATTACTCAAGTAAAAGTATGCTGCTAGAAAAGCACTGTGAAATAACTACAATTTCTTTAAAAAGTTACTAGAGTAAATATGGTACTGTATTTGAGTACTGAGTACTCCCAGCCTCTGTGGCCTATACACACAGCCTAATCATTTTCATTTTGTATGAAACGGAAATCATAAACTCACACACACTGATCGCGTCTGAAAGATCTACCACCTAATACAAAAATGTTAAACATATATTTATTTGTAAATGTATTATGAATTCTTACATGTACAGTGCATTTTGATGTACCTTGCACAACGTCATGAGATAATACTGCACAACACAATTGAACCTCTTACATGTTCATAATTACTTGAATGATGATTACTGCTCTGATGACACTGAATGGGATGAGTGAGGGATGCATAGTTCGGGCAGTAGCTTCTGACAGTCAGCCAGGAGTAAAATTGCATTTTTCGTTTGAAAGCGATAACAGAGCTAATCATGTTGATTACGGTTTTGTCTTTTTTTTTTATAGCCATAAAAATCATGTTAAACGAAGTATCAGAATTTACGCCATTTTTTCACACAACTACTTCTATTTTACACATCCATCCGTATTTTTTCTTTTACGATGATTTATGATGATTATTTGTGATTATTCATGTTTTTATTTCTGTGATTTTAACGTCCTTCTTATTCTGTAAAGCACTTTGAATTACTTTGTGTACGAATTGTGCTATACAAATAAACTTGCCTTGCCTTTACGCATCGAATAAATGATTGGGAAAATCCCTGCAGCCCCGCGCTCTCATTCGTCACCTTCGAGGGACAACAGAGGCAGATTACTGTAATGATGGTAAAATATTTAGATAGCCCCATGTCTCCGCTTTGAGACGCCGTTTGAATTTACATGAGAGCACGACTGGTTGCGGAGTTACGCTGCTGAAAAGTCCGCAACCGCGCTCTATCGGCGACGATAGGATCCGACGCTATAGGGTTAAACTAACTCGCGCTTGTTTATGCGTGTGCAGCGCCCATGATGTGACCTAGGGTCAGGTGTAATCTGACTGAAGGTTTGTATGACTGTTGTCCTGTATATTAGTCGTGTGACTGGATGGATGACGGGACGTGGTCTACCCAAAATGCCTTCGCGATGGACGTAATGAACACCCCTGCCCTAAGGACTAACGTGAACATGGAAAGTCACAAACCTCACGTGTTTTTCTCCCAGAAGTCTCGCAGTCAGAGTCAGGAGGCGGTCAGTAGAAGTGTGGGTGAAGTCTGGGTCCCAAAGTGATGTCTTTTCCGATGAAATCGTCAAATGAAGTTCACAAGTGCAGGTTTTGGCGCAGCCGAGGTTTGCAAAGTTTGCAGTGAGGCGCTTGGCAACAACAACCACAACAAAAACAGGACGCATGTGCGCACTGACGTCAGCACGCGCGCATCTTTGCGTGACCTATAACCGGGTTGGATGAAATACTCTATTTTGTTAATTAAGTAAAAGTTCACATACAGGAGCAAAGAAAGTACCTGTTTCAGATGTACTTAAAGAGTAAGAAGTAAGTTTGCTCATATTTTGAGGTCCTGTAAGGTTTCAAATGTATTGACTTTGATAACGATTTGTGCTGAATTTTGCTCAATAGAAACTACTGAATCTAGTTGTTTTTATTTGTATATCTTTGTTTGCTCAAACTATGAACCTGTTAAAAATAAACCCTCAGCCTTTTCAGCAGGGCTCAAACAATAATAAGAATACTTTTACTTTTCAGTCCAGTTAAAAAATGTAATGGAGCAGAAAGTACAGATACTGCTCTCAAATGAAGTGAAGTAAAAGTAAAAAGTATCTACTTTAAACTTTTCTTAAGTAAAGTACAGATACCTAAAAGTAATACTATGTTTACTTTGTTAAGTTCCACCAGTGTATATAACCTACAGCCTGTCAAATATGATCTATAGCTCCTTTTACATGCATCGTAGGCCGACCTGTCTCAATGTCGGGACAGCAGACTCTCTTTGACAATTTGCTGAATGTCCCTCTCTGTTCAAAGTCCACTAGTCTAAAATATCCAGGCCAAAATTGATACATGTGTCAGATTTCTAATAGACCTGTTTATCCTTTTTTTCAATCTAACTAAGATCCCTGTAAATAGCCTACTGATGGATTGTACTTTGCTCCAGTAGGCCCAGCTGACAGCTGTGCAGACACCTGCTCTGATGTCCTGTAGTGCTGTGGCCACCTGCACAGATACATGTCCTAGAATGGAATAAATATGATCAGGATACAGAAGGTTTGTATGCAGTCATTCTGGGGTAGGTTATAGTTGCTAAACTGAGGAGAATGAATTAACCCAACAAATGAATTCATCTACTGAGTAGACCAAGCACTTTTACATTAAAACTAAATTAATTAAATAGTTCTAGAAAGAAAGAGCAAAAAGCAATTGACAGAAATACTAGGCTACTAAATGACCTGTTTGGAGGCAACATCTGATTTACTGTTACTCTGATTTACTTACTTGAGAGTGTTTAAACAAGAGAGAACTGTGAGAAAATGTTAATGTGTGCAATATTCTTGAAAATAGCCTAAACATTGATTTCATTTTATAATACTATACTTATTATTATTATTAGGCCCGAGCCTGGGACTCCGTCCCGGCGAGGGACTCATTAAAACCGCGTCCGGAGCGTGGAAAATGGCAAAAATCAAGTAGTAAACACGCCCCGACATGGCAGTGAGTGGTGTCAAAAATTAGAACTCGACGAGCTCTAATTGTCACAAAAGACCCCGAGAAAAAATAACGAAAGATGACTCGGTAGCGCCACCTCAAACTTTGATTTTCATGGGGCCAATGGGAGCCCGACTCAGAAAAAAGTCAACATAAAAATCTGAAACTCACATAAAAAATTAGAACATGTCAGGACATGACAAAAATGATATTATGTTCCCGCCCTAACATGTACAGGAAGTCGGCCATATTGGATCAAACCCGGGAACGACAAAAGTGCACACCCTCGCATTCAGGACATTTTCTCGCACAGTTTTCATCACAAACACGTCAAATTTGGCCAAATCCCACTAAACCCATGTGTGATTAAAGATTAACAATTACATTTTGATTATTACTTTGGGTGTGGTGAGGGTGAATTTTCAACAAAATCGCAAATTTTGGAATAATTTTAAAAAATATTTCTCTTTCACACATTTTTTGTTGGGAAAACGCTAATACAGCGTTTATGCACATTTGTGAGCTGAACGCAATGATATGCAAATCAAGGCACTCTGTCACAAAATGGCTCTCTAGCGCCCTCTTCAAATTTCATTTTCAAAAATTCGTAGAAGACAAACGCTTTGACGTGGACATGTGAAAAAAATGACAGGGGCCTTATTTGTGATGGGGAACAATGTGAGAAAGTCACATGACTGTAGCTGGTATGGTTTAGGAGAAAAATAATGGATGGAAAATGCGTTTCCATTATTATTATTATTCTTTATTATTTTGGTGGCCGGATTGAAGTCACTTTTAACCCCCTGAACGTTAACGAAAAGTAAATTTTATTGCACCCAAAATTCAAGACTGGTGAAAAATTTATTATTTTTACCTGCGTTTATAAAAAATTTGAAAAATGTCTCGGTAGCGCCCTCTAAAACTCCAATGCATTGTTTTTGCAAAGTTTGACATAAACATTTGAAATTTGGCACATACATCCTCCTTGACATACTGATCAAAAAAGTCAATGAGATCATACCTCTATTTGCAACTATGTTACCGTGGTAACATAATAAATGTGCCATTGAAATGAATGGGGTTCAGAGTACTGCACTTTGTTGTAGACTAAATAGATGCTCTACACTCATCAAACTATGGCCTAAAATTCAAGATTGGCAAAACAAGTTGTATTTTCATGTGGAAAAAAATTAACGTATCAAAATGACTCAATAGCGCCACCTCAAAATTTGAAATACATTACGGCAATGAGAGACCTTTTTCATCGTAGACAAATGAAATTTGGTACAAACATAGAACATGTTAAGACAAGAAAAAAATTATATTATGACCCCACCCTAAACCCTACAGGAAGTCGGCCATTATGGGCGGAACCCCATTTCTTCAAAATTTTAACTCTAACAATTGGATTTTTTATGCCGTGGATTTTCATTCAAGAAACTTGCAAAATGGTCAATATTTACTAGGTACATGTGGGATTATAGGGAACTCTTTTGGAATTTTCTAAATTATAAAATGTGGGTGTGGCCAGCCTTCAAAGAAAAAAGACGTTTTTTGAAGGTTTTAAATGCGTGTAACTCACACAGTTAGTGTCCTATGTCCCGGCAGGAATATACTTTTTTATTCAAACTGTTGATCTGAACACATAGATATACAATTTACACAGGTCAGACAATAAATTGCTCCACAGCGCCCCCTTGAACTTTTGAATTGGACCAAAAAAATTACTTTGACATAAACATTTGAAATTCGGCAGGGACATTTGGCTTGGCAAACTGAAGAAAAAAGCCAATCACAACATACCTCTATCGGCAACTATGTTACCGTGGTAACATAATAAATGTGTCATTGAAATGAATGGGGTTCAGAGTACTGGACTTTGTTGTAGACTAAATAGATGCTCTACACTCACCAAACTATGGCCTAAAATGCTAAATTGGCAAAAAATTTAGAATTCTCATGTGCAAAAAAATTAATGTGTCAAAAAGACTCAATAGCGCCCCCTCAAAATTTGAAATACATTACGGCAATGAGAGACCTTTTGCATCGTAGACAAATGAAATTTGGTACAATCATAGAACATGTCAAGACAAGTAAAAAATTATATTATGACCCCACCCTAAACCCTACAGGAAGTCAGCCATTGTGGGCGGAACCCCATTTTTTCAAAATTTTAACTCTCACATTTGGATTTTTTATGTCGTGGATTTTCATTCAAGAAACTTGCAAAATGGTCACAATTTACTAGAACCATGTGGGATTATAGGGAACTCTTTTGGAATTTATGGAAGTTATAAAAAGTATGTTTTTTGAAGTTTTAAATGGCCCGTAGCTCACACATGCAGTTTCCTATTTTCCGGCATTAATTAACATTTTGTTCAAAATCTTGATCTGAGTGCATAGATATGCAATTTACACGTATCAAATATTACATTGCTCCACAGCGCCCCCTTGAAATTTTTAAAGAGCACCTAAAAAAATTACTTTGTCACGAACATTTGAAATTTGGCATGGACATCCCTACTCTGATAGTGAACAAAAAAGTCAATGACACCATACCTCTATTTTGAAAGGTGCTGCCATGACAACATCTGACATTTCTCATTGAAATACATGGGTTTTGGTCTACAAGGATGAAAAATATTTACTGTGTCATAGACTATTGAAATTTGGTACACATATTCCTCTCATCATAATGAACAAAAAAGCCAATGAAGACATACCTCTATTTCCAACCGTTCAGGCGTGACAATGTGATAAATGGTCTCATTGGAATGAATGGAGTAGTATTACTCAGTCGCCAATTTTGGGGGGAGGGGCGATGTAATGGGGAATGAAAGGCAGGATCTCCGCGGTGGCATGTACCCCACGGTCGCAAGGGGTGGCGAGGGCCTTTATCACTGCTTGCATTTTTAATTATTATTATTATTACATTTCAGTTAAATAAATACAGCAGAAAAACTTACTTTACTTTACTCTTATCAATATAATTTGGTCATGTTGGTGGGACGGATTAATGAGCCTAAAGGGCCGTGTGTGGCCCTCAGACCGTATTTTGCCCATGTCTGACTTAGACAAAGGTCACATGTGGTGAACATTCCTCTTAAACAATGTGGACTATACTTACCTGTTTATCAGGTAGTGTTTAAATTCACACCCATAATCTGCAGCAGCAGTCTGCACAGTGGAAAGACAGTTTTTTGTTGCACAATGCTGCTACTCTGAATTTTCAATTGGAGATATTGCAGAACAAAGTACCTCAGCTTGTGCAGGTTTGTATTGTTTGTTTGTTTCTCTTAATCTGCTGTGCCATGTTGAAGTTATAGAGTGTTTTGTGAATGGCAGGAGCCTGCATGTGGACAGCCCTCCTCAAAAGCCTCAGCAGCAGTTATGTCCACGGCACCTCTTCAGTGTCTTTGCTGCCTCTCACTGTGAGCCAGGCCCTGGACTCAACCACAGAGTGCTGGCCTGAGCGAGAGGCAGTGGTCTGTGTGGAGGATGGGGTCAGGAAAACCTTTGCACAATTTCACCAAGATGTGAGTTATAAACACCTTACAAGATACAGAGACAGTTCATTTAGGTTTGTTAATTTCACATTTGATGCCTCAATACAGAAACTACAGGTTTAGTCAATTAGAAAATATGTTTGTCAAGTTATGTTAATGGTGTATCTCTTGTATAGTTGTTATGCTGACAAAGAGAAGTGGTATAGATGAATATATTTTTATTGATGTCAGACAAGAAAATATCTTCATAAATGCTCTAGGTCTAAACCCAGTAGACATGGAGAAAGATATGTGCACTCCCTGTTAATCTTTGGGGAGACAACCTTGAATTTATACATTCATGCTCCAGTAATGCAACACACTGTCTCATATAATCCAAAATTATACATAGGCTTCACTGTTCAAAAGTGAAAATCCATAACATTTCCCCAAATGTCTCATCGAGTTGATGTGAGTCTTTGATGCAACACTTTACCATGCATTTGTCTCTTGTCCAAAAGTGTCCGTGTATTCTGTGATTTGACACAGAATAAGTGCACATACAGTTGAAACTGGAAGTTTACATACACTATATAAAAAGCTTTTTTTCCTCACCTTCTGACATGAAACCAGACTTGTCTGTATAAAGGTTTGTTACCAGATTATTCAATTGTGAGTGTGTTCTATTTTTGTGAAGCAAAACAGCTAAAAGCCTCTTTGTCATCTCAGTTTTGATGCTTGTGCTTAGCCTTATGCAGTCATGTGATCTGGTGTTAAATGTTCTAGTATCAATGATTAACAAACAGGTGAGGTATTTTGGCAGTTTTTGAAGTAGTCCCTTATAGAACAATTTCATACAATGCTGTTTTCTTCTAACAGACAATCCACTTTTTTCATAGAGAACACAGTGATGGGTTTCAAATCCATCCCCTGTAGTAGAACTAAGGGCAGAGTGAAACAGAGGATCCGAAGGTTTCAAAGCAGAATCTGCATGTCTGCATGTACCACATCCTCATAACCCAGTATGGAGAGGAAGGCTGCTTGCACTATTTCTTTTTTGTAATTTATTGGGATACAATATTTGTTTCTGTAATAAAATGATCATTTTGATTTTTAAACTGTTACATAATTCCAAGATATGTTTTTAAAGAATACATTTTCATCAAGCCAAAATCCAAGATATTTATAAGTGTTGACTCTTTCAATGGATGTACCATTTAATGTATCAAGATTTGTAGCTTGTATGTTACTTAAATGTTTTCTGATGCAGGTGGACAGTTTGACTGCAGGACTATTGGCCCTGGGTCTAAAACCAGGAGACCGTGTGGGAGTGTGGGGCCCCAACTCATATGAATGGATCTTATCTCAGTTTGGAACAGCCAAAGCCGGCATGATACTGGTCAGTCTGGAGCTCATTTGGGGTTAAATCATGTGTATTTTATTTTTTTGTTTTATGTCATGGATTTATTTTGAAGGTGTCACTGAACCAAAACTACTTGGCGAAGGAGTTGGAACTTACTCTGAGGAAGGCAAGAAACCTATAAAGCAGAATGGGAAGTAGAAGTTGAAATTTAGTTACACTATGTTTTTTTCTTGTAGGTTCAGTGTCATTTGCCCCTCTAGTTTCAAAACCCAAAAATTCAGTGAAATCCTCAGATGTCTCTGTCCAGATTGGCACATCACCAAAAGGCCACATCCAAAGCTCCAGGTAAAACAACTCTTATAAACTATAATAAAAACATTTATTGACTCAATCTTGTCCTGTAGACTTCCAGACCTGCGTATGGTGATCCTGATGGACAGTGTGCAGCCGGGAATGTTACACTTCCAGAATGTGATGGAAGCAGGCGAGAGTCGGCACCACAGAGAGCTGATGGGTCTACAGAGCAAATTCACGTCTGACGATCCCATTAACATCCATTTCACTTCGGTAACCTCCACCACTATATCTTAAAATAAAATGGCAACTTGATGAATGGAGGACTTAAAAAAAAAAGAAAGAAATACAGCAATTCAAAACCATAATATAAGAATTAAATATGTGCATGGGAGAGATCGTCTGTTAAAATGAAACTTCCATTTAAGTAATTATATGTTATTGAGACATTTATGGTATAAGCCAAGAGGCATACGTATTTGTTATTTTGTTTTATAGGGAACAACTGGTAATCCAAAAGGAGTCTGCCTGTCGCACCATAACATTGTTAATAATGTATATTTAGCAGGCCTCAGAATGGGCTTTAGATGGAGGGTAAGTATTCTGTATGAAATACTTATATTCACAAGCATTCATATGAGCTCTGATTTGATAAAAATGAATTTAAGAGAAACAAAAAGGTTTAGGCAAAAGGATTGTGTTGATTCTGGGATTCTCCTATTCAATCCCCCAGCCCAAAGTGTGTGTGTGTGTTCCTGTCCCCCTGTACCACACCTTTGGCTGTGTGGTCGGGGGGATGTGCATGGCAGTACATGGCATCACACTGGTCTTTCCTTCTAAGGCACATGTGTCAAACTCAAGGCCCGGGGGCCAAATGTGGCCCGCCACATAATTTTATGTGGCCCACGAGAAAGTAAATTGAAAGGCATGACGGTCATTTTAAGATAAGTCTGTGCTGCTTTAATATGTGCATCGGCCATAAACTAAGGAGATTTTTTCAACAAGTGGAACTGAGAAATATATGATGTTCAGGAAAATTGTCAGCAGTTTCAGGAAAGGTGAATACAAGTGTGTGTTAGTTCAGGGAGAAAAGCCTGTATGTTTTTTTGTGTTTTGAGGCATGGACGGTTGTGAAAGTGAACTATCTATGTCGGCATTTTGACACCAAACACGGAGCTAAGTATGCACACATTAGTCTTCAAGAAAAACAACAAATTGTCCAATAGTTAAAAGGCTGTTTTTGAAGCTGAGCTGAAGATCTGAGCAGGTGTGCCCCGATACACTTTTAAAAATGTCAGTTTATCAGGGATACACAGTTACAGACAGGTGATATTTGCAACTTGACTAAGTAATAAATACAGAGAGTTAATTAACAAGTTAAAAAGTAGTTACATTTATTTTACATAACACATACATTTAGTGACATTTATACTGCCTCACAGTCACATCTGGCCCTTGATGGCAGCCATTTTGCTCATGTGGCCCTCAGTGAAAATAAGTTTAACGCCCCTGTTCTAAGGGCTACGACAGTCGGGCTAACCTCAAGGCCATTCAGAATGAAAGATAAAGCAAAAAGTATTGACACTGCTGAAACGTCATATACGAAATAGATTTCTTATAAGGTGTAACATCATCTATGGGACTCCCACAATGTACATAGACATGCTGAACCACCCAGATCGCCACACTTTTGATTTGTCTTCAACAAGGAGGTGAGGAGCCTCTAGGAGCTTGTAGTATTCTCCATTATGCATGTTGCAGTCAACAATGTGGCAGGGATATTCTGACTGTATATCTTGGCTAAATCTGTGTACAGGGTTTTTTCTAGTGCTTTAAAAATGACAATATGTTTTCTTTGAAAATGTATTTTTAATGTTTTATTTATTACGGATAATAAATATAATATTTTTACACTAAACCATCTAAGTTTCTTTTTTTCTGAAATGACATTGTTGGTGTTAAGGAGACTAAAAACAGAGATGAACATGAAAGAAATCATGGTAAGAGTCATGTGTCTGGTAACACTGCATTACAGCAAATTCACTCTGTTCACAGACAGGTTAAGGATCTACTGAGAACAGTCCTCTCGCCTTCCTGGGATTCCCTCTGGACAGTGATGAGCTCAAGTTCAACACTGTTGGCTGCATAATGCCCCACACAGAGGTATAAATATCAAAATCAAATCAAATGTTTTATCTGAGCTTTAACAGTAACTTTTGTTGTTCTGTGGTGTTAGGCTAAAGTGGTGGACCCTGTCACTGGGGTCACAGTTCCCCTGGGAGCTTCAGGAGAGCTCCTGATCAGAGGCAGATGTGTGATGCTTGAATACTGGGAAGATGAGGCCAAAACTAAAGAGGCCATTGGTAACGACCGCTGGTACAGGACAGGGTAAGCACAAAGTTATCTATGTTATTTTGGAGGTACTGCACTTTAAAATATTACTACGCATAATTTACCTGGCCAACCAGAACAACATGCTTTGCCAAAACTTTACAAACACGGGTGGACCTGGAGCATCCCTGGCTTCAGAGGGTGTGATTGACAGGTGGATTAACCAATCAGAGACATATGGTCTGTTTGTGTCAAAAACAAACATGGGCATTTACATGTAAAAAAGGAAAAAAGACAGTTTAAAGGCAGTGGTACCAAATACTAATGAAGTGTATTTAAACATCTGACTTTGATGAAAGTAATGAAAAATTATCTAAAAAATCCCTGGCATTTAGCAAATAGAAATCATTTTGGTATTCTTAATAGACCTAGATCAGGAAAGTTTAGTCTGGTTTCATGCCAGAGAGTGAGTAAAAAAAGGATCAGAATACAGAAGGGTTTGGCTGGTCAGGAAACACATTAGTCTCATACCAGATCCATGCATCTTTCTTCACACAATCCATACATTCTGTCCATATCAGTCTGGGTTTTTGGACTTTATCTTTCTTCACCATCTAAAATGAACTCATATATTAATTCCACTTTTCTGTCCTATTTCTCATCCCAAGAGACATAGCCAGTTTGACCAGCAGGGGATACTGTGTTATCAACGGACGTATAAAAGACCTGATCATCAGAGGGGGTGAAAACATTTACCCCGCTGAAATAGAGCAGTTTTTATTCACACATCCAAAAGTCAAAGAAGTGCAGGTAAGTAATCTCACCACTAGAGAGCAGAAAAAGAGATACATTTACACACATCCTGCATACTGTACACACTCTGTAGTTTTCCATTGACAGGATCTGAAAATGTTGGATTATGCAAATACTCAAACAATCATATTGCTTTAATCAATGGTTGGTTTTACACTTCTCCCTTACAGATTAAGAAGACTGAATTAAAAGAAATTATTCAGAAGAAATTGGGGATTCACTGTTATGTCACAACATAGGTTGTATAAAATATTGTGGATGGGATTTTCACTACAGACTATAAAGTATCTACATTTAGCAGTGCTTCTACTTTAAACTTGTATCTTGTTGTACTAATGCTAAAGTTAATAACACATACATATCAGTAAAATACAGACACACAACAGGAGACATTGAAGCTCCGATTCAAGGACAGAGCTGTGAGTTTCTGTGGCCCTGGAGTTGCTTGGGAGCTCACAAAGAGAATGCTATGTTGACCAGAAAAGGATCCTCCTTTTACATACACACACATGCACTGAGAGACACTATAAAAACTGTAAACATGCACATCTCAGGACTCTCATCGTTTCCATAGAGTCTGTTGCTTCACTGTTCATTTTACCTGTGTGAAACTCATTAAACTCTTCTGACTTTGTGTTTCAGACTTTTGATCCTCTTTGACGCTTACACCAGAAACAAACATTCTTACAAGACATTTATGTATATTTAAAGTAAATTTGCTCTATGTAGCAAAGGCACAGAGGCTCTGTACCCACCCAGAGAGCAGTGGTTTCAGTGAGGAGCTGAGTGGATGGGCATTCTCTCCACTGGGTCTTGGATCCCAGCTGTGCAGGGTGCACCTTAAAAACAACTGGGTATATTTTTGAGGCTCTGTCACATTCCCTAACCAACATTTTGGACTTAAATTGTTGACATAATCAATTGTCAAACTATTAAAACCATTTACTTCCAGTGAGACTAAAATGTAGCCTGAGGAACAGGCACATTACTTCAGTAGGAACACAGAGTAAAAATGCTTTTGTGATATGGCCAGTAAGAGATTAACTTATCCACCTGACATGATGGTTGATTTGAGAATGACAGAGACAAAGGCCACTGGTTAAGCAACACATGTGTTAAATAAACAAGAGCAATGAATAGTATAGTTCCACTCTTCATTATGCTGCTTACTGTGTTTACCTTAAAAACAATTTCCTCTTGACCACAAGGGTGACCAGATAAGGTTTATCAAACAGGGCGACAGCTGTTCGAAAAAAGGCAATGTTGTAACAGGGGATTTCTTTAGCTGTATGAATTGAATATTGTGAATGTGTGGTATTATTTTATAGCCTGTGTATATCAGAGGATGTGGTGACTCCCCAGAAATTTTTTTAACAAACTCTATCCAATTTGTTTGCCTGGCAGATTGAATAAGTGTGTCTTCTGGATCCCAAACAAGCAGTTTGCTGCATTCCAGTGCATTTTAGAGGTGTACAAAGCCACAGCTCAATAATATAAGCCTTTTTTTATAGATTTAGTTTGCTTCACTATAGTCCATGCCCCCTGCTCTGATAAAGCCTTGCTCATGTGCATTTCTCACAGACACGGACCTTCAGCCTGTGCTTCAAACAAAGACTTCACACATTATCCCTATATTCAGAATGAACATATGCTTTTTAGCTCATATTTACGATAATAGATGGTTTACATCATATCTGTCCCACAGGAAACAAAATGTAGTAGTTGATGGTGTAAAATTTTCATGTTTTGATTGTGATATTGGTGTCCGACAAGGGTCAATACTAGGACCAGTTTTATTCTCCCTCTTTATCAATAACTTACCAAATGCTTGTCCAAATGTATTCTCACAGATGTATGGGGATGATGCAATCGTCTATAGTCAAGCCAAAAACATTCAGCAAGCTGCTGATGTCCTCACAGCTGCCGTATCGTCTGCTCATAATTGGCTTGAAATAAAGCAACCAAATGTCGAACTTAACAGAGTAGAACTTGATCTGGTCCCAGAATATAAATACCTTGTTACCCTAGACCCAACATTGTCCTTCAAAAGTCACATAAAAAGTGTCCCAGCTAATACAATTCAACAATCAGAATTTTCATCACATCCAGAATGACTTAAACATGAGTGCTGCTAAAACTTATTTCTACTCTATGATCATCTCCTACATAGACTATTGTTTAACTGTTTGGTCTCTTGCCTGCCCCACAACACTTAAAACAATTGAAAACCTCTATAAAAGAGGCCTAAAAATATTTGATAAAAAAACCCATTTCTCACCACTGTTATTACATTCTGGAAAAGGATAGACTGGACTTTAACAACATGGTCAACCTTAAAGGAGCACATTAAATATAAAGGCAATTTAGCAAAGACCACACGAGCCACCACCAGAGGTGACCTGTGACCCCCACAGACTGTTGGTCAGAATTTATTATCTGTTGAAGCTGGGAACCTGTGGAATAGTCTCCCGGTAACCCTGGGGAAAATGTCCCATATACAGTTCTTTTAAAACACAAATGAAAAACTGGTTATGGTCAGACCAAATATGCATCATCTATTGTCACAATGTGAGCTTAACTTTTCTACAGAGACATGTTTGGGCAAATAAGAAGAGGGTGGGTATAAAATGTAATTGTCTTGAATAGGTGGCCAAACTGAATGAAATAATGGGAACTGTGCAATGAGAGTAGTGTGCAATAAATAAAGAAATAGAGAATAAAGAATAAAGAAAGAAAGAAAGAAAGAAAGAAAGAAAGAAGATGCAGACTATTCCCCCGGTTACATACGCACTTTTTCAGTTTATTTTTTACGTTGTATGAAAGAACACAAATAGCCTGTGGGATTATGAAGTAATTCGTTGAGAGACTGAACACCTCCACAGTAGTATAAACACGTTCACAACACGCGTAGTAAATGTAGGTGCTGCCTGTGCGCCTGCCTGTGCGCCTGCCTGTGCGCCTGCCTGTGCGCCTGCCTGTGCGCCTGCCTGTGCGCCTGTCCGCTGCGCGCTGGACGTGAAAAGGCGGAGTTTAGACCTATACTGTTAAGAGGAGTTGAATCTAACCAGATGAGCCAAGTTTGTCGCCAAAACTATGAAAACTGGTCCACACAAAGCTGTCGAGTTAAAATCCCGGACATTTTGGACATATTTAGAAATGATTCCCGGGCGTTTTTTTGAACCCCAAAAGAAGGATATGTGTAGGAAAAAGAGGACGTCTTATCCGTGCAGAACAACCTGTGGTTAAACATTACACTTTACCGCCCTCATCCTGACAGATACAGAAGGCATTGCACAATGGCTGATTTGAGGGCAGTCGGGTTTGTGTTCACACGCGCACCACCTCTGCAGCACTATGTTACGGAGCACACTCAAAATCCACTACAAATGGACATCTACCAGAACGAGCTGTCTTAGCTTGTGCAGGTTTGTATTGTTTGTTCGTTTCTCTTAATCTGCTGTGCCATGTTGGAGTTATAGAGTGTTTTGTGAATGGCAGGAGCCTGCATGTGGACAGCCCTCCTCAAAAGCCCACCCTCCGCAGCAGTTATGTCCACGGCACCTCTTCAGTGTCTCTGCTGCCTCTCACTGTGAGCCAGGCCCTGGACTCAACCACAGAGTGCTGGCCTGAGCGAGAGGCAGTGGTCTGTGTGGAGGATGGGGTCAGGAAAACCTTTGCACAATTTCACCAAGATGTGAGTTTTATAATACTTATACATGGACTTTACATGATGTCTACAATCTGTCAATCTATGATGTCCAGCTACAAACATGACACCCACTCCTCTTTGTGAAATTGGATCAGATGAGAGACAACACCTTCAAAAATTATACCTTTTAACTGTATTTTACATGTGTTGACATGTCAATTTTTGTTGACACCACCTCAGTGTCATAGGTAAATGAGAACAAAAATGAGACAGACTGAAAATATGCAAGGATATGTGTGAAAAATTGACGTCTTTGATTATTAACCACAAACACAAAGAACTATTGTTCTGTTAACTATTATATACCTTAATCTTATGTAATGGGTGGAATTGTAGCAGGAGTAGGTGTGACCGTTCGTAGGGAGGGCTCTTAGTGCTGTGCGTAATGACGCGCCCCCTTTCACTACTCGCTTTGGTCGAAAACACGACGCGTCTCCTGCAGCGTACAGACGTTAAAAAGAGCTTATGCATGCTCTCAGACTACCTCCAGCCATCCACCAAGAAGTAGCACCAAGCGTTTGATTCATGGGTGATAAGTTAAAGGAAGACGAGTACAAATATTTGAACTCAAGTTTGGCAAAGGAATATGATCAGTTCTTAGACTTGTCACTGTTTTATCCCACTATTGTTTTATTTTACTAAGTGTATATGGGCCTATAATTTATCATTCTTGCACCTCGGCACTTTATATAGTTTAATAAAATTCAGGCAATGTGCAATATGGCGTAGTATAGTGAAGTGCCAAACTATTCTAATGTTTTAATTGGGTTTGCTGTGTTTTACATTGGATGATATTGATTAGTGTGTACTCTGATGTGGAATAGCACTGGACACTTTACCTGCCTTTACTGAATGGCCGATTGCTTGCCTTAAGTGTTTTAGGGGTGCCACCTTGTTAAATAAATTTGTTAAATTTATGTCCAGCCTCTCTCCAGTTTATTCTGGTACCTGCTAATCCTGAATACTACAGAATTGGCGTTGCAGGCAGGATCAGGGCTGTTCTTTTTGGCCCTTGAGTGTTAGTGGGATAAATACAGTGACAGGTTGACGGCGCAGAGGCACTACAGTACTACCGTGTCACGTCCTGGTTCTGGTTCACGGTAGAACATGGAGGACCTGCAGGCCCTTATGGAGCAGCTACAACAACTTAAAGCCGCTAATGAACAGTTAAAAGCGCAAGTACAAGCTCTACAAGCTCAACAAACCCAAAGTAGGGAGTCCGACCCAAGGCCTGGACCCTCTAGCGCAAACGTGACTTTTGCTGGTAACCTGTTTAATGAAACTGCAAATATACGTTATGTGTATGTGCCTAAAGAGCGCAAGTGTCCAAAGTTTACTGGTAAAATGAGTGTTGATTTGTTAACTGTTGAACAATGGGTTGATGAGGTACGTAGATGCCTGGAGGTTAGACACATGCCTATCTCTGAACAAGTACTATTCATCCCTGACCATCTAGATGGGGGTGCTAAAGCAGAGGTGAAATTTTATCCAGATGCTAACCGGGATACACCAGATAAGATACTTTAAACCTTTAATGGATGTAGCTTTACGCAAAACTCCTGGTGGTATCCCTAACCATGATAGAATCCTGCGTGACCAGTTTATCGAACACATTTTAGATGATAATTTGCGTAGAGAGTTAAAGCAACGTGTGCTTGGAAATCCAACAGTGTCTTTTATTGATCTCCGTGCAATTGCCATTAGGTGGGCGGAAGCCAGTAGAGCAAGCAGTAAGAATTGTCCTCGTGCATTCTTTTGTGACTCTCAGCAGGCTGAAGTGGTTGAGGCTATGGCAAATTTGATGACAACAAAGCCTATTAATGAGATTGCAGAAATAAAAGAATATCTTCGCAAACAACAGTTTCAATTAGATACAATAATGCAACTTTTAACTGTGCAGGTTCCTCAAGCCAATAGTAATGATGTACCTCAGAGTTCCATGAAACGGCCAGGCATCCAGGCCGATAATAAAATTAACTGTCATCGCTGCAACAGACCAGGTCATATTGCGCGGTTTTGTAGAGTAAATCTAAACACCGGCAATCGTCGTGCACTGTCTAGCTCCGAAGTTGCTTCACGCAGTCAAGTAGTGGGGGAGGGCCCAGATCTTCAGCGGTCGGAAAACTAGGCCCCTCTGGTGCGGAGAGCCAGAAGTCAGAAACGGGGTTTGTGGGCTCAAAGGAAGATTATAGTCAACTCATTGGAGGATGTCCAGTGGTAGGAGTAAGCATGGGGGGAATAACAGTCCCCTGCCTCTTAGATACTGGATCTGTGGTCACCACGATACGGGAGAGCTTCTTTGATAGGGTTTTCAAACCACAAGGGGTTGGACTATTGAAAAAATGTCATTGGTTACGGCTTAAGGCTGCTAATGGTTGCTTGATATCCCCTATCAAGGGTACATGGAGTTAGAAGTTAATGTGCTTGGAAGAACCGTCCCAAAAATGGGTGTCCTTGTTGTTAAAGACCCTCTCAACGAGTCTGCAGAGCAAAAATCTCCAGTACCTGGCCTTTTGGGAATGAATATCATTCAATGCTGCTATAACTTGCTGTTTGAAGAGTTTGGTCCCAGTCTTTTCCAGTCCCCGGCTATTGAAGCCGCTGGAAGGGAATGGAGAGAAGTACTGGTAAAATGCCAACACACTGAATTGGTGACTATGCAGGGGTATTTGGGTAAGGCCAAGGTCCAAGGCCGAGCTGTAATGCTGGAACCACTGTCTGGGACGAGCCAATTGCCAGCAGGTCTTCTTGTTTCCACTACCCTCCTCGCTGTCCATCAAGGGGGCATAGAGATTCCAGATGTTAATGTAGGCTCAGAGGACGTGTGGCTTCAGCCACTCACACAGCTCGGGGAGTTGCATGTGGTGGACATCAAGCAGCCCAGGAATACTGTTGTTTTGGAGGAGAGTGAAGATCAAGAGACAATTGCCATTATCTACCATGTCTCAGTAGATTGTGCTCCATCGCTCGACCTGTCTAATATTTCCTGGTCAAGTCTGTCGCCTAAACAAAGCAAGCAAGCAGCCGAACTTTTAAAGACTCATAGTGCAGTGTTCAGTCAAGGGGACTGCGATATTGGATGTACATCATTGGTAGAACATGAAATTCATCTACTTGATGAGGCACCTGTACGACAACGATATCGCCGGCTCCCACCATCACAGTATGAGCAAGTGAAGACCCATATACAAGAGCTGTTGGATAAGGGGGTGGTGCGACCAAGCTCAAGTCCATTTTCATCACCCATTGTTATTGTGTTCAAGAAAAATGGTGAAATGAGACTATGTGTGGACTACAGGTTGCTTAACGTGAAGACGAGAAAGGATGCTTACCCACTGCCCAGGATTGAAGAGACTTTGGACACCCTTATGGGTGCACGGTGGTTCTCAACTCTAGACCTTGCAAGTGGTTACAACCAGGTACCTGTGGCAGAGAAAGATAAAGCAAAAACTGCCCTTTGCACGCCCTTTGGTCTTTTTTAATTTAACCACATGCCATTTGGATTGTGCAATGCGCCAAGCACTTTCAAAGGTTAATGGAGCGTATATTTGGAGACCAAACCTTTCAGTCCTTGTCACTGTATTTAGATGATATAATATTTTTTTCTTCAACATTTGAACAACACCTTCCACACCTTGCTGACTCGTCTTCAGCAACACAAACTAAAGCTGAAATTGCAAAAATGCCACTTTTTTCAACCTGAAGTGCAGTATCTGGGCCATGTCATATCAGCCACCGGAATAGCAACAGATCCATCAAAAATAAGCGCAGTCACCGAATGGGCCAGGCCTACTCCCTGTACTGAGCTGCAGTCCTTCCTGAATACTACACTTATATATAATAATATTCATCAAATATGGACTGACTGACTAAAACTGTACACAATCAAAGTGACGCAACACAATGATATAACAACAGACCATGTGCATAATATGAGCCGCTGACCTTGGTGAATATTCATTAATCCACTGCACCATTGTAGATCCAGTATAAATGCTATTTTCTTTTCTGATGCAGGTGGACAGGCTGGCTGCAGGACTGCTGGCCCTGGGTCTAAAACCAGGAGACCGTGTGGGAGTGTGGGGCCCCAACTCATATGAATGGATCTTATCTCAGTTTGGAACAGCCAAAGCCGGCATGATACTGGTCAGTCTGGAGCTCACTTAGTTTAAAATACCCATAAAATACTGCCTGAATGTCTGAAGGGATTACGTGTACCTGATAATTGATTTCATTTGCTGGTGCAGGTTTCACTAAACCCAGCCTATCAGACGAAGGAAGTGGAATTTACTCTTAAAAAGGTATGAATTGTTGGGTAAAACACAATCGCCTGTACTAAGTTAGTACTAAACATGCAAACTTTTTTATTTTTAGGTTCAGTGTAAAGCAGTCATTTGCCCCTCCAGTTTCAAAACCCAAAAATTCAGTGAAATCCTCAGAAGCCTCTGTCCAGAGATTGACACGTCACCAAAAGGCCACATCCAAAGCTCCAAGTAAAATTTCAATTTTATTTCTATAGCACATTCACAACAACAGCTGCCCACAGTTCATCACGTGTACAATAAATGGTAAAAAAAACAACAACTTATACTTACTAATATAAAAAATTACAGATGTACAGCTTAAACAGTATTAAAACCCCAAGCAAAAAAATCTCTGTAGAGGTGTGCAGCGTTAAACTGCCACAGCAAAGACCCTATCACCTCAAGTTCTCAGTCAAGATCGGGCCAAACCTCACTGATCTGGTTTTGTGACCTCACTGATCTGGTTTTGTGACCTCACTGATCTAACTGGGACATAAGGTGATAAAAAACATTTAAAAACAAACATCAGAACCTTAAAATCAATAGATAATGTGATGAAGAGCCAATGGAGGGATGCCAGCACAGGGGTAATGTGCTCACACTTTCTGTCCCTGTCAGCAAGTGAGTGGCAGTATTTTGAACCAGCTGTAGGCGGTTGAGAGAGGACTGGTCCAGTCTATAGTACAGCGAGTTGCAATAATCTAATCTAGATGATATAAACAAGTCATTCAAAGTCATTTACTGGAAGAAAGAAACAAACTTTTACTGTTCTCTATTCTTGTCCTCTAATCTCATCCTGTAGACTTCCAGACCTGCGTATGGTGATCCTGATGGACAGTGTGCAGCCGGGAATGTTACACTTCCAGAACGTGATGGAAGCAGGCGAGAGTCGGCACCACAGAGAGCTGATGGGTCTACAGAGCAAACTCACGTCTGACGATCCCATTAACATCCAGTTTACTTCGGTATTCAGTTTTTGTTTTTAACTGTGTTGCAGTCTGACAAGTTTGTACTGGTTTAGGCTTCAGTTCTATTTTAATGGTCTTATTGAATATATTTTGTGATGCACAATATGTATTTTATTTGATTAATTTTAATTCATATTCAAAGGAGGAAAAAAAATCATTTATGTTTGTCTTAGGGAACAACTGGAAATCCAAAAGGAGCCTGTCTATCGCATCATAACATTGTAAATAATGCTTATTTTGTGGGCCTTCGAATGGGCTATGACTGGAAGGTAAGCCTTTTTCTCATTATATTTAATACAAAAGGTCAACTACCAACAAATATATAATAGTCCATGTTTTCAACCCTCCTATGCAGCCTGAAGTACGTGTGTGTATGGCTGTCCCCCTGTACCATTGCTTTGGCTCTGTAATTGGAGGAATGTGCATGGCAGTAAATGGCATTACTTTGGTCTTTCCCTCCAAAGGCTACGACAGTCAGGCTAACCTCAAGGCCATTCAGAATGAAAGGTGAACTATAATAACCATAAGAACATCTCTCAAATGTAGCATATGTGGTTATTTATTCACTACTTATTCACTTTCATTTTAATTCAAGGTGTAATATTGTCTATGGGACTCCCACAATGCACACAGACATGCTCAACCGGAGAGATCTACACACATTTGACTTATCTACAATAGAAGGGGGTAAGAAGTTACTCTGTGGGCAGCAGTAGCTCCGTTGATAGTGTGTTTGTCCACTGATCTGAAGGTTGGCGGGTCATCTCCCTCTCTCAACATGAACATTATTGGTTGAGCTGTGCAACAGGCTGGTGGTGCAATTCCAGCTTCCACCAATGAATACTGTCGTGTCCTCGTGCAAGACACTTAACCCCCTCACCCCCAGTGCATGTGTACACTGGTGTATGAATATGTGTGTTATATTTATTTTACTTGGGATGGGAGACCACTGGGAATTAAGGTCACACAGTGGGGCTGTGGCTTTAGTGGAAACGGTTGCCTAGTATGAATATGGTGTGTACATGAGGGTTGGACAGAGTGGACAATGGGGCAGATTGGCAGCCTCACTTACATCAGTCTTCCCCAGGGCAGTTGTGGCTACAATAGTAGTTTACCATCACCGAGTGTGGAGACAATGAGTAATACACTGTAGAATTTGAGTGTCTTGGAAGGCACTATATAAATCCAGTGCTTTATTATTATTATTTATGTAATATTGTCTCTTTTTGGCCAGGACTTATGGGAGGAGCCCCGTGTCCTCCTGAGATAATGAGGAGACTCAGAACGGACATGAACATGAAAGAAATTGCTGTAAGATATTTATATAAAGTCTGTATTTGCTACTTTTCACTGTGACTGCTGTACTGTCAGGATCAGTATTGTAATTTACCCTTTGTAAATTTAGGTTATTTATGGAACAACTGAGAATAGTCCTGCAACTTTCCTGGGATTCCCTCTGGACAGTGATGAGCTCAAGTTCAACACTGTTGGCTGCATAATGCCCCACACAGAGGTATAAATATGAATCAAATGTTGTTTTATCTGAGCTTTAACAGTAACTTTTGTTGTTCTGTGGTGTTAGGCTAAAGTGGTGGACCCTGTCACTGGGGTCACAGTTCCCCTGGGAGCTTCAGGAGAGCTCCTGATCAGAGGCAGATGTGTGATGCTTGAATACTGGGAAGATGAGGCCAAAACTAAAGAGGCCATTGGTAAGGAATGCTGGTACAGGACGGGGTAAGCACAAAGTAACCAATATATCACTAATACACTCACAATGTTATATCTTGTAATAGTCTTTCTTAGAAACAATTTTGTCCTTTTAATATATGCGTGTTGCCATCATAAGGGACATAGCCAGTTTGAACAGCAGGGGATACTGTACCATAGAAGGACGGATAAAAGACCTGATCATCAGAGGAGGTGAAAACATTTACCCCGCTGAAATAGAGCAGTTTTTATTCACACATCCAAAGGTCAAAGAAGTCCAGGTAAGTAATCTCACCACTAGATGGCAGCAAACAAGCTCTTGTTATCAAACATATTTCCAATCCATACAAACCAGTTTTAATAGATTTTGCTGTAGGTGGTGGGGGTGAGAGACGAGCGGCTGGGTGAGCAGGTGTGTGCCTGCATCACCCTGAAAGATGGACAGAGCTGCACTCCACAAGAGATACAATCATTCTGTAAAGGACAGGTCAGGAAACGTATAAACCGAATGTCTACAACTTAATGTCATCTATGTCATCAACACCATGATGTTTTATAGATCTCCTACTTTAAAATCCCACATTATGTGATGTTTGTGGACAGTTTTCCATTGACAGCTTCTGGAAAGGTAAGATGACTTTGTTTGCACACTAAGTTATGGTAAAATCACATGTTGCGACAATGTTGATACTATGTTACTGTATGTTTAGATTAAGAAGATGACGTTAAAAGAAAATATGGAGAAACAACTGGGCCTTCAATGACATAACATTCAGTGTAATGTGACAGTGGACCAGAGGACATATATTTCACTCCACACAGTGTAACTACTTGTAAAGCGCGTTTTAATATTATGTTTTGTCATAAAATAAATTAACGTTTTCCACCATCAAGGCACTCAGATTTGTCAGCACATTCATACAGGCAAGGTGGGTCTCTTGGCAAGTCTCTTGCCTAAGGACACAATAGTACGATCCATAGTTGGATTCAAACCACCAAACCTTCAATTAAAGTTCCTGTCCAGTGCATTTATGTCAATTAGACTTAAAGCCCACACATTAAGACCACTGACAGAAGTGAATCATCTCTATCTCATAACTATCAGAAGAACATGTACATTTTATTGAGTACTCATAAAACCGTATTGTGCATGTGTTAAAAAAATATAGCTGTGTAAACCTTAAATGTTTGTCTTGCACTGCAACTTCAAATCACACAACTCACTTTTTTTTTTTTTTTTTTAATCTTAGTCTTTACTTAAACAACTTGGACAAACTGTTAACTGAATACACTTTCCACAGTATGAATCTCAGTATCCAAACTCATGCCATATGCAATTTGTAATATAATAAATAAGACTTTAGCTTTAAAGTCAGTATTTACAAATGTAAACTAACCAGTCTTACAGGCTATTTACAGTGACGGCAGAACATATGAAGCAGGCTTACGCAATGCTCCAAGTCATTTTCCAAAAGATAGAAGATGCAACAATAGACAATTCAAATGAGTCGAAATTATTTGATGCTAAATACATTTGAACATATTCATTTTGCACATACAGATTTAAGAGGTATGCAAGTCAAAACTGCTAAAATCAAAGACACTAGCTTTCTAAAACAGTAATCTTGAGATATATACCAAGAGCCTGTTACAATTTAAATAACTGTGCATAGAAATTCAAATAAAACATTAAATTGTCAAAGAAATACAGTTACTGTGCTGTCTTCCTATCAAGTGCAGAGTGACAGATGTGTTTGACGGAAAATGCATTAAAAAATAAAAAAATTAAAAATGTAGCAAGCAGCCTATAATAAAATAAAATAAAAAATAATACTGGCTACATTGCTTTGAACGATCAACATTCACTTCAGTCATACAATGCAATAGGTCCAGCCATGCCCCTTTCATAAATAACACATGCATGAAAACAAATGCCATTTTAAAGCTTCACGGTCAAATGTGCAAAATCCATTCATACAAACAGTCCCTTTTAAAATATGTTGAATCGTTAACTGTGCAAAAGAGAACATAAGCAGTAGTAGTAACTGAACTGTTATTGTGAATGTAATATATAGAGCATTACCTTTGCAGTGACATCAATACAGCCTTACAGCTTGAGGCACATGCAGAAAGTGGTTGAAATGTGCGTAGACATGACCACAACCTTAGTCAATGTCAGATTTCAGAGCTGCGTTCAAGAGGGACAGAGCTCAACAGTCAAAGCCCGCCAAAGTTCCACAATTCAGTTTTCCATCAATTTTTTGTTGGAAAATGTAAATATTAAGAGTTTAAAAAGATACAACTGAGGCAAATCAGCTATGTGGTAACTAATGTCCATTTAAAAAAAAAAAAAAAAAAACAACAACTAAAATTCAGTGTTTTAATAACTTTTGAGGTTTATAAAGCTTCAGACTAGATTGTGAATACAATTTTAGATCTTGTAATCATTAGTTACTACACAGCTGATTAGACCTGAGCAATATTTCATACTAATGTTTTTTTTGTTTTTTTTTTTATGTCAATGGGCAAAATTAATGGAAAATGTCTTCAGTAACCTTGCGGTGAGTGGTCACTGTTGAGCTCCATTACTACGGTAATAGCTCATTCACTCCAGTCTAAAAACCCTCTCAAACAGCCATTCACACGTTCCTTTCACTCCAAACTTGAACGGTCTTAAAAGTGTCCCCTCTGTGTCATAGTTTGATATTGTTGTGGAAGGATGGCACCTCACACACTCAGAGGCAGCATTCCCGGTGGAGACACAGCTCGAGAAGTTTTCAAGGAGGTCAATGGGCTTGGGTCCAATCCATTAACAGTCCTGCAAGAGACAGAAGATTTAAAAAGCTCATGTCTTACCACAACAAAACAGGAAGAGATCTGAAAAGAGGAAGTTACGTTTTGTCGAAGTAAGTGGTATGAAGAGAGTGAGAAAACTTGGTCGCATTGCTGTTGATAAGTGTGCCGTTTTCATAGTTTTTCCTTGCTGCTTGATCTTTGGCAAAGTTTCGACAAGCAGCGAGTTTAGACTCCAAAGCCTGAAACAAAAGAAAACTTGGTCTTTAGAAATCATGTGCTCCATACGGTGAAAATTATGACAAAAGTAAAAACTGCTCTTACCCCAACCTTCCTGAGGAGATCACCAACTATATTAAGGGCTGAAATCCGAGCAGAAGGAGTAAGGGTTGAGGTACCGTTGGACAAAGCTGTAGCAAAAAACAACAAAAACAAGTTAACATCTATTTTACTTTCTTGTCACGTATTGAAAAAAGCAGCCACACTGCACTGACCTTTCGGAGCAGTGAAGGCCTGCTCTATGCTCTTTGCTACAGGTGTTGCTGGTAATGATAAAGAGGCCTGAACTGCAGAGTCGATCTTGTCAATATCCAGAGTGGGTGAGCTTGGCGCAGACATTCTATCTGATGCCCTCTCACGAACAGCAAGCTCCTGTCGCAAATCTGTAGGAAAAAGACAAAGACAGTTCAGATTAGAGCAGCAAGATACTTTGCAACCTTTCAAACTGCAACTGTGATTTTGATTGCAATTAGCAAATCACAATATTAAAAAAAAACAACAACAAAACTCAAGTGCTATCACTATTAAGACCTGTGCAAACACATTTTGAAATGCCAGTGGTTCATATTTTATTCTGTTCTCAGTTGTTAATGGATGTGATTAAAATTAAACCTATTATTAGCACAAAAATCACTTCTGTAATTGCAATCACTATTTAGCATTTTAGACCATTTCATTTTAGATATTTTTACCTAGCTGAGTCTTAGAAATCATGACCAATGTTTAGATGTTTGTCTCCTCTTACCTCGAGCTTCATCCTTCAGTCGCTGAACAGACACAAGCAGAGACTCCTTCTCGTCCAGCTCGCTCTCCAAAAAGGCATTCCTCTCAATGGCCTGATTTAGACGACTCTCAAAGTCTTCAAGCGAGACAATCGTGGCCCTATGTAGGACATTAAACCATTAATAGAAATCACGGGAGTGCTGTGTAAAACATCGATCAAAAAGTAGCGGACCTCTTGGCCCGCTCCAGGTCATCGTTGGCCTGTTCGAGCTCGCGGACGTATTTATGAAGCTGCTCTTTGATGCTGCGCGTCTGCCCCAGATCATCCTCCAGCATTGAGATCTGTTTATAACTCTGGGCGTACTGCTGCTCCAACTTCTCCTGCAATGGAAAACATGATGGGTGTTGATGTATTTGCACAGTTTATAACATAATCAATCAATAATAAATCATAGCACATTTGATCATTTAACACAACCCACTTTTACAGCAGAGGCCTGTGAACTCATTTAAACTGTGAAGAGGAAGTAGGTATTTCAGTCTGCCTAAGTAGTCCCTAGTTCTCATAAACTCTTTTGGCTCATTGGGGAAATATAACAATATTACTCATTTATAAACTTTTTGGTTAATGTAACTTTAATTAATGATACGATAGTGGACTGCCAACGTAGACTATGGGCCTTAGAGATGCAAAGACATGCATGACCTCTCTGGATTCATTTCACAAGTCAATTCTATTTATGGTCTTATTTGACATTTTGCAGATTTTATGTATACTGTGCAGTAGTAAAAATAAAGTCAATTTAGATAACTGACAACTACCATGACTTAACCTTTGCCCTTCTTTTGCACAAATAAAAAGGTGCTGGAGGATTACCTGGCTGACACTCGACCCTTCTCTCTCATCCAACAAGGATCATGTATCCGCTTGTGTAACAAATAATCAATGATCTCCCAAAATAACCTTCACGGAGAGGCTTTAGTGTTGTTACCTTCAGGCTGGACACTTCATTCTTCAGTCTCTCGTTTTCAGATTGCAGGTCTCGTAGTCTGTGCTCAGCCTGACCCAGCTGTGCCTCTAGTTCTGCCTCCAGCTCACGACTGCCCTCCTGAAACTCCAACAGCTCCTCTTGGGCTTCCTGGCAACTGCAGAGAACAAAGAGTGAAAAAGTGTATCAATGTTTGGGCATTTTGACCACTATTCAACACCCCACTGCCGGCCTTTGTCAGTACTATTGTGTTACAGAATAATACAAGATAACTATGGCGTGTTCCAGTAGCTTCAGCTCATGTTGCCTAAAATATCCTACATAATAAACCTGGGTAGAGCAACTTGATTGTAGAAAATCAACCTCTGAGTCATAAATGAAATCACAATTATTTGAAATTATTATGTATGTACTTTCAATAGTTAGCATGTGGGAACTGGGAAGAGCATGCGAGCTCACATCTTTTAGAAACAAAATTTAATTAAGGTTTTTATTTGAGTGATGTAGCCGATTGGAGCAATTGTTATCACCAGAAAATGCTGTTTATCTACTCTACACCTGATAATAACTTCAGTAAGTAAGTTTTCTATCTGTATTGAACAAATACCAAAGAGAAACAAAAATGGGGCTCAGTTTTTGTTGACTTGAGCGTGCTAAATATACAGAGTCTGTGGTGGGGCAGCTGTTCTGTGGCAGTAGTAAGTCCGCAGGAGTAGAAAACAGCCCTGTCATTTATTTATTTTATTTTTATTTTTTATGTGAAGGGAAAGTTAAAAGGTCTTGGGCAGGATTCACTGTATATTTTCAAAAAGTCTTGAATTCAGAACTTTTAACTTGTTTTGACACTTCATACATGGCTTGGAATTTCTTGTTTTATGATTTAAGGGGAATTTTCTTACCCCAAAGACAGATATTCTTCTTGAAATTAACAATATAATTTAAAACTAATCGCTATTCAAATCAAAGTAACTGTCAAGTCCTATTAAGTGCCCAGTGTCCCCCTTAACATTTTCAGTTTACATAAAGTTAAAAAGGTTTTCCAACACTACACAGATTTGCTTGTTAACAGTTCATGAGATCAGCTGACTTGGGCTCACAATGTGTCTCTTCAGAGGAATTCATGAATCAGTTGTTGTGCTGGGGTCGTTCCACACATACCACAACCGGCAGTGGTAAAGCTAAAGGCTAAGAGTTTGTAGGGGACATGAACTCACGTACATTTTAGAGTTATAAAAGGAAGAGTCATGAGAATCCTACGAAAAAGTCTGCATAATATTTTTTTTTCCTCTTCTGGCTTCTCAGTAATCACAAGGTATATCTAAATATTTATATTGCTTAGAGCATACATAAAAAACTACTTGAACATCAGCTGGTGGTCTCTTTGCCTCAGGATAAAAGATGTGGTAATTTCCTCCTACATAAGCTATAATAAACTGTGGGAAACCTTTTAAAACACTTAAGTGAATATACATTGAACCATTAAAAGCGTATTAAAAAGTTTATGTAAACATTTACCATTACAGCATCCATTCATTTCTTCAGTATAGGATAGAAGCTAGATATTTTGACTGAAAGTGTTAACTACAAAATGCATTTAGTTTTCTTTTTGAAATAAGTAATATTAATACAGGCCTTACCATTTTTTGTATTTGAGAGCTTGAGTTTTCCAGTAATCTACTTCTTCGTCCTTTGTCGAAAATTTAGGAATCATCTCTGTGTCCATGTCAGGGCAACCTAAAAATTTAACAAGAAGCAAATCATAATCAACACTTCTAGACTGATGCAGTAAAAATATTTTGGGCACGTTTGATCATCTTTTTGTTATCTAAAATCGCAACAACAAACCAGGTCACTGCTGCTATATATTGAAACAATATCACAAAAACATATCTTTGAAGTAAAAATGACTGATATTTGAAGTGGTGAGTGAGGAAGGACAATTTTACTGGCCAGCTGTTCCTCTTTTTGCCTCCTACAAAGCCCCTCTCTCTGATTTGTGTGAGCAAACGGGGGAGGTTTGAGAAAATACTTTAACACATCAGGAAACAGCCAAAGTGGAAGGAAATTTAACTTCTGCTGCCAGGACATCCACCATTCTGTCAATGTTCATCGTCAAGATACTGTGATGACTGTTTCCTACATACTAGAAAAACAACCATAGGTCAAAAATGTAGGAATTCGGATGCATTCACACTTGTCCTGGTTTGGTCCTGGTTTGAGCCCAGTTTAGTCCTGATGAAGACTCGGTTTGATCCTGTTCTAGTCCTGGTCAAGTCTGAGGTAGCACCAATTCCAATGTGATGTGCACGCAAACATAAAAGTAATCTATGCACAAGGTTGCACCGTTAATAATTTAAATATGAAAGAAAAGTGCATTTCAAACAAAGCTATATTTCTACAGTTTTGCATTTAATTTTGCTTATTTAAAACCCACAGTCTTTATTTACTTTTTGTGTTATACTTGAACCACAACTAAGATTACTTCAGGCATGTTTAAACATATTTATGATGTGCTGGTAAAATATCATTTGAGTATCATTATCATAATTACAAAAAAAAAATAAATACAAAAATACTACTACTACTACTACTACTACTACTACTACTACTACTACTACTACAACAACAACAGAGAAGAGCGCCAGACTAAGCAGCAACTGAAGCCCTCTATAATTTCTCGACTGGTGGAGGAGTATGTTGAGTCTAATTCCCGCCGCTGGTCTACCCCTTGCATTCCTCACACATGTTGTCATATACAGTTTCTCCATGGCGGGCCCCTCACGTGTCCACAGACACTCACTGAGGAAACCACTACCCAGAAGGAAAAACGCTGGAAGAAATTACTTAACAAGTCTAAATCCAGCCAGAACCTCAACGTTTATTCCAGGTATGGTCATTTAAAGCAAATTTAGCAGACACAGCTGACTATTGTTGACTGATGCCAACCACTGGAGACTGGGGCTTTCTATTGATTGACTTTTGATGAAATGGTGAGGGTATAGTTTCTGTGGTGATCCTGTTAAAACATTTCCATAAAAAGGCAAATAACAAAGCCTACTGAGTAATTGATTTCTACACAAAGGTTGGGATTGCTAGGAACATCGTGCTTGAAGCCACATGAATATTCCTGCAATACTGCAAATTAATTCAACTTTAATAAACCCCAAAGGGACAGTTATGAATGACATCCAATACAGTATCCTTTGGACCAGTGTCACAACAACCTCTACATGTTTGTCACTTGCATCAGTTTCCAAAAGGACAGCGGCCAGTAGACGAGATAAGAGTGATATTTTGAGCAATCCAGTACTGGTACATTTGAAGAAAGGGGAATCTAATTTATAAAATGCTGTGTAGACATCCTCTTTTGTTTGTAATGACAGTGCAGAGTAAGAATGTTGTCACTCTTAGTCATTTTAGCAGAAAACTGGAGACTTAAAAAGGGAAGGGCTCATTCAGTTTCAGCATTATTATTTTTATTAGGTTTCATCCCACAAACTACATAGACACACATAATTCATTATTAAATCCTACAATTATGTGAAATGCAATTGATCAAGAGGGTATACTTTGTAAGGTCAGCTGTTAACATTTTCAGAACACAGCAAGTGCCACAGTTAATATAAAAATTCTTTAAATAGATGTCTGGTATTCACAGTTTTAGATGTAACTGTCCTAAGGTTAAGCTAGCTGTTAATTCACACCCTGTCAGTGAGGCGACTTATCATATCTGCGTGGGTTTGTGTGACAGCAGGGGAATACTGGGGTTAACAACAAACATCTACTATGAAAACTAAAAAAAAACGACGTGAATATTGAAGAATCTGAAGTGAAATAACCATCTGGGCATATGAACGCCTATAAAGCAGCCAGCTGTAACCGCACAACCGCTACACGAAGAACAGCAGCGAATTTAACACAAAAATAGACTTTAAATCATAAAACTCTACCTGTTCATGTCCAGTTGAAAACCAGCGGATTCGTGGTGAAGTAGGTCGCCGTTCACCCGATACTGACAGTCCACACACACGGATCAAACCCGGCCTGAGACGATACAGTAGAGAGAAATCCTCTGAGCGAGCGCACTGCTGTGTTTAGGAAATGCCAACGCGTCTCCCGGAAGCGACGTAAGACCCCGACATGTGCGTGCGCGCTGACGTAAATGAGGATTACGTAAAAGTGGGCAGGGCCATGGGCTGGTACTGTGGATGTCTGTACAGAATAAACAAACACAAAACAACACAGCAGAGGTTTTATTAATAGGCTAATGGACAAGTATCACTGTTGTGTGGTAATGGTCGTATTATGGTGATTGGTATTTTAATTCCCATTACCCTAATCGTAACCTTTTAATAAAAAGAACTGATATGGTTTTCACACACAGGAATTAACAACTCAATACGATGTCTATATGCTATTATATCTATAAACTATCAGCATATCACTTAAACAGGACTGTCACAGCAGAAGATATCAATTAAGATATCATAAAATACCACAAAAGACCTCAGGATAATGTCTATCACAAACTAAAAACTAAATCAGTTTGACAGAGAGAGAGAGAGAGAGAGAGAGAGAGAGAGAGAGAGAAGAGGAAGAGAAAGAGAGACAGGAGAGGAGAGAGAGAGAAAGAGAGAGAGGGGGGAGAAAGAGAGAGACAGAGGAGAGAGAAAGAGGAGAGAGAGGAAAGAGGAAGAGAGAGAGGGGGAAGAGAGAGGAGAGAGAGAGAGAGAAAGAAACGGAGAGAGAGGAAAGAGAGAGAGAGAGACACAGAGAGAGGGGAGAGAGAAAGAGAGGGGGGATAGAGAGAGAAAGAGAGAGAGCAGAGAGAAAGAGAGAAACAGATAGAGAGAAAGAGGAGGGAGAGGAACAGAAAGAGAGAGGGAAGAGAGAGAAAGAGAGAGATAGAGAGAGAAAGACAGAGGAAGAGAGAGGAGAGAGAGAAAGAGAGAGAGACAGAGAGAGAAAGAGAGATAGGGAAGAGAGAAAGAGAGAGAGAAAGAGAGAGGGGGGAGAGAGAGAAAGAGAGAGAGAGCGAGAGAGAGAGGAGAGAGGGGACGGGGAAGGGGGGTAAAAAGGTAAGGAGGCCTCCCAATCAGCCGCAGGTGGTAGGCCCAGTTTAACGAGACGCTCTTGCCTCCACCCACAGGCTAAAGTAAAGGAAACACTGAGGAAACATACCAAGAGCGTCTCTCATCCCGGGCTGGGGAGCTACACCGGGTGCTTTTTTTTTTATTTGATGGCATTTTTAAACGATGATCACGAGGATGGCAGAGAGTGTCCCGTGTGCTATGAGAGTTTATCGGGGACTGAGAGGACGCTGAGCTGCGGACACGTTTTCTGTCACGACTGCCTCGTTAAAACCCTGGTGAGCGTCAATACCAATGGAAACATAAGAGACACCATAGTTTGTCCAATCTGCAGACATCTCACATTCATCAAGAAACAAAAGGAAGCTGTGGTGTCATTCAATGCGGATAAGGATGTAGAAGCGGCGGGACAGACATTGGAAGTACCCGTGCCCCTCTGCTCCTCTGTGGGACAGCAGCAGCATCTGCGCGCGAGCCCTTCAGGAGACACTTTACCCACGGGACTAAACTGGATCTCTCATGTTGTTAGATGGATTTCTGAACGACTACGGAGGCAGAGACTGGTTTGTCCAACTCATAACGCATCACAGATTTTCATCATCAGCGCAGAGGGTCGTCCTATGGTGGAGGAAGACGCGCTCAGTGCGGTCATGACGGTGGTGCAGCCAAACAGGCGAAGGCGCAGGGTGTGCACTACGGCGCGCTGTTTGCTCTTTTTACTCTCTGTTTTTACTGCTCTTGCTCTGGTAGCTGCTACATTACCCTGGATATTGTTGGCATAGCTACGCCATATTCAGCAAAAACTGCGTCAATGTATAAAACATTTTTATATGGAATAAAACAGGCACTTGGACATGATGTGCAATTAATTTAAAACAACTCTGGAAACGTAGATGCTCCTAATGCTCTTATGTGGATTTGTTTTTCATTTCCCTCATATTTTCATTTAATTGTCTGTCACTGATGGCTTTAAAATTAAGATTCTGTCTATTCTCCAAACTTTTATACTAAACTGTTGTTCTTGCAGCACTCTCAAAATCTTTGGCCATGCAATGTGTTTATTTATTTTAAGTTATCTTGAGACTACAGGTCAGCCTATGTGAATAAAATGATTTGTATGTAAACCCTTAGTATTACTTTGTTATCACGGCCTAAAGGTTTAATTGACAAACATGATTTATTGTAGTCTACTGCCACTTTGTTGTTGGATACCCTGTTTCTAAGCAGAGGACAAAAGCTTTTGTGACAAAAAATGTTCTAGACCGTTGTACTTCTGGGTAGTAAGAGATGTTAATGCTCCTCTTTGGAAGCAGATCTGTAGTTACAGATATTCCAGCTAAATATTAGGACAGTGCTTAACATTCATTATTTGTGACTTTTAACTATCTAAGGGGATATTCTGTAGCAGAGCTGCAGCTGTAAGAAGAGACAAGACTACAGCATTAAATTACACCACTAGTCCATCTTATCTGGCTTCTTAGAACCATGCAGATACCTAGAGTTTCAACACTGCCTTGCTGTCCATTGCATTACATAATGTTCTGACTCAAGAACGAATGGTTTCTTTCATAGAAAAAGCTTTGTCAGTATCTCCCATCGTCTTAGCAAACACTCCTAGTTTCCCCGTGTGGTAAAACCTAAGTCATCTTGCTGGTCCAGTTGTACAAGTTACACACCTGTAGTGACTGTTATGTGGTTTCTCTGAATGAGATGACACCTCTGATCTGTCATTATTGGCTTTTTAGTCTTAGAAATACAGTTAAACATAAACAATAAGACCAAAGGAGAACAGCTTTTTACAAATGTAGACTTTAATATATATTTATTCTTGACATTCTGATCAGATTTGCAGGTATAGGCCTCACAGTACACAAACTGTGTTCCACTTGATATGCTAAGCAGAGGCAAATGAATGGATGGCATGGTGGGCTCGACAAGCAGCAACTTCATAATCAGTACACTAGTGAAAGCAGAAGGAGGCAGCACATCCACACTCATCCACTCCTGTCCGTATTGCTATGAAAACCCAAACAGGACCATTCAAAGAGATCCCCATTCCCACCACACAGTCCTTTGTTATAACATTGTTAACCCTTATACAAACCCTACAAAGACAGTGTTTGACACAAATGTGGAATACAAAACGTTTCTCTAAATGCATGCATTACACATCATTTTTATTTTCTATTTTTCCCGAAATGTAAACAAATTTTTATGAAGTGGAGAAAATATGTCCTAATGTACCATACAGTTGATATTCTTACCCATTACTAAAAGTTAAACAATGCTAAAATGAAATTGTAACTCGTAATACACCAGGGTACTTAATCTCTGCAGCATCATTGCGCTTATTAATTTAACACATGCTTTCTGATAGATGTAAAAGAAGCATTACATGCCAGCAGGCCATACTAAACCTTATTTACCTTTTACATAGGACAGTTTGAGCAAAGTCACATTCAGTCAACACAAAAAGACACCTCCTCAAATGTATGGCTCCAACAGATACAAGACCTCCAGTATACACTATATAAGCCTGTAAAATGTTGCCAATGTTGACATACAGTTATCACCACAGCTATCAATGTAATATGTAAAATCAATGTAAATTAACTTTAGTTACAGAAAAAAATCTATTTGAAATTTCTCCAATTCATTTGAATGCATTTCACTAATCATATGATTAAAAGACTGTGCCTGTGGTGGAGCACGGACATTGTAATTGCACTTTAATAAACATAATTACCGTCTGTTTGAAGTGTCTGCTTCACACATGTAAAGTAATTTGATTATTCTGGTAAAGGTATTTTACTTTTGAATTAACATTTTTCACCTTCTTATTCAAATCATGAATGCCTCAACATGTCAAAATGTTCTGATTATCTATCAAGAACTTTTACACTCAAGAGATAATGTTGGAAATTGCATGACTGAAAAAAAAAGAAATTTCCGATGAAGTGTCTCTGTGATTGCTGCAGCATCTTTGTAACCTGGTTATTTAAGTGAAACGTCACAAATACTGAGTCTGTGCAGGACCAAAAATAATGTGATTATTTTATCAATATATTTTCCACACATGATAAATATCAGCACATATATTATCATATATTCCAGTTAGTCATAGACTCTTCATCTCAGATTTATATACATCAAGTTATGTACATATTTTTGTATTTACACTCGGGGTCAAAGGTCACTCAACCTGAAGCACTTAAAACAAGATAAAGATTTATACAAACCTAAAGGCAGTGGTGTCCTAGATCACCAGTCTGAAACATGGGCGTTTTCTGCAAAGAGAATCTGACACTGCCATTTTGAGCCCCTTGGCACCGAGAGTTTAGGCTTCATGTGCAATGTTTCTGTTGTCTATTTAGAGAGTAACAGTTCAAAGTTCACAATAACATTCTTTTATAATGTGCTGGTAGGTGGTGATTTTAGGTATAAATAATGTGTAGGGTAATGTAAATAAACTTTGCAATTGAAGCAAGGTACACTTAATAGTAAAATGTAACCACCTGGGACCATCTTTGGGTCTTAGTGAGATGTGCACAAAGCTTGTATACCCTGTGAGCAAACACTGACCACTATCCACTGTAACACTCACCCTGTAGGCCTAAACATTTAGTGATCTCAAAGGAAAATCTTTCACATGTGACCATTCAAAAGCACGTTTTGATAAGGCAAACATAAAAACGTACGAAAAGGCAGATCACTCTTGGGCACCGAAATAATGAACTGAAGCAAAGTGGTTAAATTATTCAAATACTGGTCGGTAATCCAGTCTTTCCAATAAAAGGCAACTGTTCCTCCACAATGGCATTTGTGTTTGTTTTGTAGTCATGCATGTGGATAATTAACTATAATATTGGCTCTTTGCTGTCTAGCTGATGTGCAACAGGTTAGGCAGGGCTCAGGTGGGCATAGGTGAGGCCAACTGTTTTCCATCAGACCTTGGTCGCCATAGTAAGCAGTGTGTACAGGATTAGAGGCGCTGAAAGCTGTGGTGCCTTAGTGTCATAGAGTGGTACTCTGGGGCTCCTCCTCATCCCCTTCTGGAGAGTCTGTCACTGCCATGGACCGCCTGCAGGGGGCGCCGCTGAACTCATCGATGAGGCTGTCCAGATTGACATTGATGGAGGGGATTTCATAATTGAAGATATCTAATGGGGAGCATGTGGGGAGGATGAGGAGCAGAATGGTGAGAATGGAGATGGCATGAGGAGGGCAGATGAGAATGGCAATGAAGTGTAAAACGGAAGAAAGCAGAAATAATATTAATATTTTTGGGTTTGGATTTATGATAAGTGGTGTATGATTTCTGACCTGGTTGGAAGAATTAGTAGATTACATGTGCTTCATATTCTACACAGGGTGTTACCAGTGTATTCAAGCCACTACAGTGTGATATGTAAGATTGTTGTGTCTTGTGAGACAGCAGCTTTTCAAAATACAGAAAACACATCAAATTCACTGCACAAGGACACAGAACTCTTTACAACACTGGTCAAGTAAACCAACACAGAGGCAACAAGATGTTTGATGGCACCAAAAGACACCAAGTAAGAACCGAAATACATCTTAGATATTTTTGCATTGAAACGTTTATATAACTGCTGCTTTTGTATTTGCAGCAGCGGGCTCAGGCAGACTAGCTCCTGTGTAGGAATGAGATGAGTGAGGCAGCGTAGTAATAAGGTGCAAAGGTTATTAAAGCAATGAACCTGCCATAGGAAGTGTAGGGGGTTTACCTGGTCCCCCTAGACTAGAGGCAGGGCACGTGAGGGGGATGTTTGCCGCTTAGATACTGGTTAAGGAAAAGCATCTTAAGAACGGACCTTACACTGTACGGACAATGTGAGCACTGCATGGTGCACTCTAGGAAATCCTTGAGCCATGCACTATTTGAATCAAATCTTGAATTTGCAGATATGATCTCAATTGTGAATATGTCCATTGTGGCAGGCTGCAGGAGGCCCAGAGGCAGCCACACGGAGATGCCAGGCAGTGAAATGGAGCGCATGGGGCGGGGGCGGTCTGGCTTACCCTAAAGTCCCCCTCACATTTAGCCCACATAGAATCCCTGGCCTCATACGGCTGCAAGGTACACAATAGTAGCAGGGGGACAAGAAAATAATGCATGTAACAGTGAGATAAGGTAATGTATTGTCAGAGCAGCTAATTATTACAACATTATTTAAAG
The DNA here is from genome assembly GCF_009829125.3 of Periophthalmus magnuspinnatus. NCBI lineage: Eukaryota > Metazoa > Chordata > Actinopteri > Gobiiformes > Gobiidae > Periophthalmus > Periophthalmus magnuspinnatus. The sequence goes on from NC_047133.1 coordinate 24,567,234, forward strand.
TGTAATGTTTGGGATCTAGGCTCCACTCCTGCTACTGCACTGAACAGACCAGTCTGTGTGTGAGCGCTGTAAGCTGGTGACCTACCTCTGCCAAGTGAGGGTCTGGGTAACACAGATAAACAGAGAGCACAAGATGAGTCGAATGGCAACTCCAGTACAAGCAGGACAAGCTATGCTTCTCTGATGTTTCCACATTACCCAGAAACATCAATCACAGAACACAAGCAATGGATACATAGGTCCAAACCGCTTTTCTACAAGTGCACAGAAGTTGAGTATTGCACAGGTATCATTTGACATCTGTGTCTAAAAGGCAACTTGAATTCATTGAGATATTCATTTGAGGAGATGTGTTTAAATCTATGGTGAGTCCTACAGAGTCAGTCCTACACCCGCCCACCATCTCCATTGGGCAGAGCCACAGCGAGTCTGAGAGTGGGCCGCTGCAGCCCCCCCTGTGGTGGGGGTGGCGGGGGTGTTGTGGCCATGAGGTGAAGATTACCTGTGGACATGCTCTCTCCAGGCGACAGGCCATCCATCAGGCCCTGCTCCAAAGGCTGTGGCACAGAGGCGGAGCTGGGTCCAATGAGTCCAGGGGGTACTGAGGGGGGCTGGGGGGGTGGCAGGCTGGGTCTCTGCCGGGGTTTAGGAGCAGGGCGGGACTTGGTAAGTGTTCCTGTCAAAGAGGGTGGGGACGACAGAGAATGTGGACCTCCGAGTGGGGTCTGTCCTGGAGAGGAGGGGGGCAGCGGCCCAGGTGGACAGCTCAGTCCGTAGGGAGAGGGGGTACTGGGAGGGGTTGGAGACAAGCTGACTGGTGATGGCTGTCCCGCGGACTGGTCAGGCATTCCACCAGACTGAGTGTATGGGACTTTGGGAGGCACTGGGGCCAGTTTCTTAGAACCTGAGCACAAACAAAAGTTCAGTTACCACAATAACTGCTTAAATTAGATTAAATGACCAAACCAATCGTGACCTTTGCGCAGAGAGTGTGGGCTGTGCTCTGTGGAGTGGGGGCACTGGCTGCTGCTCTGAGGGCTACAGTTAGGAGGAACTGTTGGAGTCGCCACCTGGATGGCTTTGTGTCCAATCACAGGGGAGAGCTCCTTACTCTTCAGTGAACTGAAACAACAAGTTTATGTTAGCATCAAGAATAGCATGTGTGTGTGTAGGTGTGTGTGTGCGTGTGTGTCACACACCATGTATATATATATATATATACATATATATATATATATATATATATATATATATATATATATATATATATATATATATATATATATATATATATATATATATATATATATATATATATATATGTATATACCACCACCATTACCATCAACATCATACACATACCGACAGCATAAAAAATCTAAAAGACTAAACACACTGTCAGTGGAAAAATTTTGCTGATAATTTCAAAAACTTTATTCAGATTATTTACAACAGAATTGATTGTAGCTGATTTATTTTTACACGTTATCTTTTATTTCAGATTAAGAAGTAGGCCATAAAAGTCAATGTCATTCATACTGTCCAATAGATTTGAAGACCAGTAACAGACCAGTTGTCTCAGTTATTATTGTTATGGTAGTAAATTCCAAGCTGGACGACTTTAACCTCTATAACAAGATACTTGCATTTAATTGTGCAAAAAACTGTAATGAATTTGATTTGGTTATCACCAGATATGTGTACAGAGCAAACACTAGCTGTAGACAACCCCACCATATCACTTTTTATGTATCTATGTGCTTTATTTTGCCCACTTACATTTGTAATGTGTCATTCTATCATAAAAGAATGTACTAATATCATGGTATAAGCCATATTCAGTTGCTAGGCAACCAGATGAGCATGCCTGGACAACACGAATGCTACAGATTGTGAGGTGCTGTATGTCAGCTGGAGGGGGAGGGAGGACAAGGAGAGAAAAAAGCAGCAGCATCAGGCTGCTCCACTGTAGGCAGGGGTGTGTAGTATTTACCTAGTCAGTCTGGGGGGTCCTCTCTCTCTGGCACTTGGACAAGCGGCCCATGGAGGGGGTGGGGGAGCAGATGAAGGGAGGCTAGGGGGGTTACCAAAGGCCTGATCGTGGCGGGTGAGAACCAGGGGTGTTTTGATGTACAGAGGTGACGCGCTTGTGTCTGGTGGGGGGACATGTGACATGTCACCCGGAGGACTGTGCTTGGCAAAGTGCAGACAGCTGGGTTTGGGGTTTGAATTGATATCAAGTGAGGAGGAAGAGGAAGAAGATGAGGAGGAGGGGGGCGGGGCTGGGGGGGTAAAGCCAGACCAGCGCAGGGGGGCTGGAGGCGATCCAGGGGGCTGAGACTCTGGACCTGGTGCCACCGGACGGGCACAGGGCGGGGGTTTGGGGTAGAAGTGGTGCGTCATACTGTGGCACGAAGACATGGGGTAAGGAGGGGGGGGGGCGGTCCTCCCCCTGAGGCGGGTGGGCATGAGAGGTGTCCGGCCGATTGGGTAACACGTGCTCTGAGCTGTAGATATTAAAAGAATAGACAGCAGAAAAAACAGCTCCAGTGACTGAACAGGGAGAGCCGTAAACTAGTTATGACCAGGATGTTACTGTTAGTTGGTCCATGGTCAGCTTAGTGTCAATACATACAAGCACAGAGAAATAGCAAAAGAAAGGTGCGGGAGTCCTATTGGGCTCATCTTGTGTCTGCACACTGCATGGAGCTGAGAGGAGCCAGCGCTGGATAGCCCAGCCGTTCAGCTGACAGTATTATCAGGCTGAACTGATGACTAAAAGTCTCCCTAGGCTGCATATGGAAGCCCTATCTGCTCACCCTGTAGGACTTGTTTGCATTGCAGGTCCAGCCATCAGCCCAGAGCAGTGTGAAACAGACGCAAAGCCCTTTCATTGGCTGAAAGAGCAACAGAAGAGGTGGGGGAGCCAGCCAAGCCAGAAGCTACATTATCTTGTGTCTGCCACACAGGCAGAGCCAGCAACTATGAGGTGAGTTGTCATGTGTTTAGCAACAATAATCATACCATAGCAAAATGGCAAAAAAAAAAAAAAAAAAAAAAAAATCAAAGGTAGATTGAAAAGAAGCTGGGAATGCCAATCAACATCAAAGTGATGTTAAAAGGGCGTGCATGCTCGCAAAAAGCTCCATACTGAAGCACACTCCAGGTTGAATGCAGTGTCCATAAGTGGACTAAGACTCCATACAATGAGGCTACAATTAGCCAAAGTGACATAAAGAAAACCAAAAATAGGGTGCAAAGGAAATTACAGAAAAGAAATTAAAGCTGTTTTTGCAAATTAATAAGGTATGATTAAAAAGCACGGGAGGGTTGTCATATAAAGCTGAAGAGGAGATGATGGTGATGGTAATGGTAATTTACAAAAGCCTTAGCAATGGATATCATGTATAACCCATGGTGACTTACCAGGCCCGGTCACTAAGCGGAGGTGTGGCAGAGGGAGACGTTAGAAACTCCCCAGGCTGTTCTGGGATTAGAGAGTCTGCGGAGGAGCCTGCAGCAGGCATTCCCGGGGGAGTAGACGAGGTCTTCCTCGACAATGTGGACGAGCCCTTACGAGAGACCCAAGTGGTATCCATCACCCTAACACCCATACTGCGACAACAAAACAATATTGTGTATTCTTTATGCATTTAACAAAGAGAAAGAGAGGGGGGAGAGGAAGAAGAAATGCATGCTACATTTACCTTTGTATTTTCCTAATGCTGCATTAATAGGAAAAGAGAGGCAAAGGAGCATGACATGAGAAGTGATGAACTTAGTACTTCACAATAACAAACAAGCAAATGCAATTCCAAGGTAAATGGACTATGATTAGTTAGAATAATAACATCTCAAGAATGTGAATATTGGCTCTAACATTTGAGGTTTTTAACTTTGAGAATATCACACTGCTACATTAGCCTAATACAAATATCTCTGTAATGCACAGAACTACAGAGAACAGACCATGTCTAAATGGTAGTTAATGTAAGATTAGGGATATTTGTAAAATCCCTGTGAATGACTCAGGACAGGTGATGAGCTCACCAGACTGTTAGGGAGGAGCAAGTGTAGGAGGACGAAAACCAACGCTGGAGAAAACCAGTCTTACCCTGTTGCTATAGAAACAATGCCAATCAAAGCTGCTCATTTTCTGTGTAATTATGGTGCTGTTGTGAAGAGCAACACAAATAATAAGAATTGGTTGACTGATTATTATAACTAATAATAATTAGTTATTATAATAATAATACTAATTCATTATTATTAATTGCTTAGCTATTAAGTGCTAGAGAAAAATACTAAAAGGTTTAATCCTTAATAAATGGCTTTAAAATATGAGTATGTTGCACAAACCAGGATAACTTCTCCTAAAATGACCCAATTCTAACAGAAAAAATGACCACAATTCTAACAGATTTTTTACTCTTCTCAAATACAAATGTAAAATCTGTGTGCGTGGGTGTGATGAGAGAAAATACAGGATCACAGACTCTGCATTAAGTGGGAAGGAAATTTTTTGCACTTGGCACCGTACCCATCCTTCTTGTAAAATTCGAGCATCATGTTGTCCGTAGCAACACTCAGTGGGCGACGGCTTTGGTCGTGCGGCTGCTTGCGTTCTGATTGGTCCATGTCTGGCGAGGGCATGGAGCTGTAGTTGGAGTTGTGGTTGGTGTGGACTGGGCTCCCGTAACAGCCAGTCAGGTTAAACTCAATTTCTGAGACAGAGCAGAAGCAGTATCAGTAAATATCAGTCCCATGTATAAATACACAAAACAATGAATCTCTTCAGCAGTGACCATGCCTTAATGCAGACATGGGCATACTACGGCCCAGTGGCCACACACGGCCCTTTGGGGTTATTAATCTGGCCCGCCGAATGTGACCAATTATATTAAAAAAGTTGGGGGTAAACCTTGTTCATTTTACCTTTTCAACAAGTTGTTGATCTTTTGGCACTTGATAAAACTAATTTAACTTAAATTTAATACATTAATTATTAATTTAATGAATGCATTTGGAAAACAGTTTATACAATGAGCCTTGCATATTCATACCTTTGTTACAGGACAAATGTCTAATGTAACATATATATATATATATATATATATATCTTGGCCCGGCCCAAATTTTAGAACCGATTTTGGCCATGTGTCAAAAAAGTTTGCCCACCTCTGACTTAATGTGTAGAGTTTTATATACCCCAAAACAAGAGACATGGATAATGCATATGACTGCTAAAAAGAGTTCATGGGTAATTGCTTAGATTTAGAAACTCTTCTTCTCTTGGTTTTTTTAACTTTTATATCAACTATAACCTTAATTATTCATTTTGAATAAACATTTTTCAACAATTAGATACATTAAATGGTTAAATGTGGAAAATATTACATAATAAATTTCATCTTTTTGAGGGATCATGAGATACTCATCAGGAGTGATTCTAGGAAATTCCTCGAAAATATCTTAATCCAATTCCAATATTGTTATTGTTATTCCCAAAATGAAGTCTCCATGGCTGAGCTGCTTTCAAGATTTCAAAATACTATGATTACAATATTTGTCAATATTTGCCCATAACCCCTAACCCCTAATCCCTGACCCCTAATCCCTGACCCCTAACCCTTCCCTTACCCTAACCCTGACCTGAACCCTACGTCTAAAGTATACTTGTCTCACCTCCGGGAAAGAACCAATCAGCATGCTGAATAATAGGTTCAATGATGCCAACTATCTGCAGGGACACTGTCGTCATCATCTCTGTCATGTTCCTGGAAACAAACAAGAATGAAGCACGCTTTTGAACGCAGTAAAACAATTCTATATAAATATTAAACACATACGGTTCAGTGTGCGTCCACAGCAAATTGGGGCCAAGGACAATCGCCATGTTACCGGGCGTCATCTTATTTGATTCCTGATATTCACTCAGCTTGGCCAAGAATTTAATTAAATATCTGCAGAAAAATGAAATAATGAAGATGTACCAATCTAGGCCATCGAGTATTTGAATGAGTGGTTAATAATAACTTGAGTTACTGACCTAAAATTGTTCAAATTATCTGTAGGAAGTTTTTCACAAGTTGCCATGAGTGCTTGTAGTCTCTTGTCCATATCTTGAATGCTGAAAAACAAATACATTATATTTATGTGATTCCAGTTACATTTCAGTGTTTCCATTCCAGCTTCACAGCCAGTGGCATGTGTTCACCAAAAACACCGTAATGAGACAACTCACTTGGAAGCCTGTATCCATTCGTCATAAAGTTCTGTGGTCATTAGTGGCTCAGGGAGTTCGCGGAGGTAAGATTTTAACGCCCCTGTGGATTCAGACAAAGCAAAAAATAAATATGTGGAATACAGAACTGGTGAGAGTTTTGAAAAACTGGATTGTGCTATGCTTCTGGGAAAGCTGTTTAGTAACATTGCCAAAACTCAACCCTTGCCATACGGGAAGAGCCACCTCATTTAAAACAAAAAGAAAATAAAACAACAACAAGAAAAAAACTAATTTGAATCTTACATGAATTAATTCAAGATTGAAGTGAATTAACATGCTAAAACAAATCTGGGGAAGTGAGACGAAAAACACACTTTTTAAAGAATGTTACATATACAGTCATTTGCCTTAAATAGCCTCACACTACTTCAGTGTATTTTTCTATCTTCAGTTGTTTGGTAATCAAGAGCAGAGGCTTGTTGTTATGGCGATAAGCTTAGAACAAGTATCTTATGTGGGCGTAGTTCACCTGCTATGGCGTGTGGATCAGAGGAGTACTCCTGCACATCCAGAACCCCACAGTCTAACGACGCCTTTAGCTTCTTCAGCTTTGACGCAGATGGAGCCACTCTGAAGAGACCCTGCACAGATTAGGTGAATATAGTATGTCAGAAGTATTACACAAACACATTTTTAAAGGTGCGCTATGAAACTCAGGTGAAACTTCAGGTGAAACAGTTGAAGGTTAGGGTTAGAGGTCAGTTAAAGTTAAAGGTCAGATATGTGGAGACGCAACCCTCCCTAATCGCAGAATGAATGAATGTTTTTAAGAGCAATACATCTGTAACTAAAAAAAAATAAGATAGATGCGTTTAATGCCATACAGTGACAAGTGGATACTCACACCAGACATGTTACATAGTGTATCTTTAAGAAATCCATTACCCAAAAAATTTACTAAAACCTCCAGCAAGGCCATGGACCTTACTCACAATACAGTGCCTAAATTCTAACCAAAACTCTCTTATGTACCGCACAGTTAACAAATCCAATCAGTTCTTGGTTTTATGTGCAATTTTGCAAAGTCTTTCATAGAAATATAATTTCTAAAAAACAAAATTTGGCTTATACCTCCTCTTGCATGCCACACTCCAGCAGCATAGTGACACAGGCCTCGATAGGAAAGGCGATTTCTCTCCCGCTAATGTTCAGGTGCTCTTCTAAGGACTTGCCAAACGACGGCTTCTCCACCCACGCCTCTGTAAAACACGACACAACCTGGCATCACACACGGGCAGACCAATTCTGGCCTTTTCTCGACTTCTTGGTTAAAATGTATCATTATTACTCTTGGAAAATATTTACAAGCCCCCTTTGAGTGCAAATAAAAAGCAATTACAGCTGAATGTGGCGTCTCTGTGTTTGTTGTGACTCACCTTGCTGCGCTTTAATCTGAGGCAGAATACTGTGAAGAATCTCTAATGATTTCCGATGGTATTCGGCCTGTGTTTCTATCAACTGCAGATAAACAAAGCACTATATCAAAATGGGTTTTCTGATATTACAACAACAATGCACTGACTTTGTTTACTTACCGTCTGGAAGTAATTTGCATAGTCTATTTCTTTGGCCACAAAATTGTACATGTCTGCGGACAACTGATCCTAAAAGAGAAAGTAGGGCAACTATTTACATAAATTATGTTTAAATGTGCACCATGGAACTTTTTGATGGAGGGTCCACCATCTGCTAGTCTCTTAAACAGGTGTAGGTGCACGTGACTGACCCTGCAGATCTCCATTCGGGTGGCGGCCTCCTCCATCTCCTCTCGCAGAGACTCAGACTTGGCTCCAGGCTGAAGTGTGCTTGGGTGACTGGACGACTTTGATGACTGCTGAAATCTGTTGGAAAGTGATGGGCTTTTTTAGACAATGATATCAATTATATAAAATAATAAATCAACTTTTGTCCTAATAATCACTCCAAGACCTTGTCCGTGCAGAGTCCATGTCCAAAACAAGCTTAGCTAAGTGTTTTCTCTGTTTCTGGATGTTGGGAATATCCACCTTCAGGAAAATGCATATAATACAAATTTTTAAAATGAAATTGCATCAATAAATTATTTACATGACTGAAACTTTTAGTACTGATCTTAGGCTGTGCCAGGCTCGACAGACCTGAGTCCTCTGTATTTTCTATGCAAATGGCTGTTGTATGGTCCCTCAAACATTCACAGCAATTTTCCCCATCAACAATCAATACTAGTTTTGATACAGTCACTAGTCGGGGTCTGTCTTGAAGCTCTCACCTCAGCCAGGACGTAGAGAGGCTCCACCACATCCCTCTCTATCTGAAACTCAAACTGGATCAGCTCCTGGGCCAACTTCTCCTCAGTTTCTCCACTGATCTTCAGCATCTTCCTGTTTGTTTAAAGACAAATAAAATAACACATGGTAAAGTGGCAGGACTAAAAAGAACATGTTCTTGAAAATTTTTACCCAATAAACGAAAACACTTACCCTAATAGAGAGTCGTCCCCCAGCACGGCAGCCCCTTCAACCAAACATTGTGCTAAGACTGTAAGTGGTAGTTTTTTCTAATAATGTAAAATAAAAAAAAAGAGAAATAAGTAATTACATTTGCAATCATTGTTAAAACATATTACAATTTTATATGCTATTCTAAAAAACTAAAGCACATGTTTTTACTGACAGAGGATCGGCTGTAGACCGCTAAAAAAAACGAAGATGACCATTGACAATTTGAAACAACTGGATCTCAAGTCTATTAATCTTAATTCTGTTTGATTAATTGCAGAACATTGTTGTCCTGCACAGCTCTATAAAACACATTTGAATTTACTCTTTAATTTCATACACTTTAAATACAGTATATAAACTTCTCTTGGAACAGCTAGAGAATGCCAGTGTTACACAATAAATGAATCGTGAATGATAATGGGATACTCACGGATGGGGACTTGACAGACCTTTTCTCTGGGTCTGCCCCCTGCTGGCCCTGCAGACAGGCTGTGAGCTTCTTATGGGTGCTGTGACTCACTTGTTTGACCAGATCCAAGCGCTTCTCCACCTGCAAGAGCACACATCCTATGATTACCCCCAAGCCTATTATCAACCTTCTTAATAACATCATTCACACCTGGTAAAAGACTCTAGAGAGAAAAGCAAAGGTGATAATTGCTTTCATTTAATCTCATACTCATTGTGTACAGTGTTAGATGGCACTACTGCTTCTCAGCTCACCTGTAAAAGGTCTTCACTCAATACTTCTGTTTTTTCTGCCCTGCAAACAAAAAAACACAAAATATAAATTGTTTGGTAAGACTAGTTTGCACTATTTAAACATACAGTATATTACAAAAAATAATTACACAAGTTAAAATATTTTAAAACATTAAATAAATTGCAAATAATTCTACTACCACACTGTTTGAAACAGCAAGAGTGATGTACACTGCCTTGGATTTATAAAGTATCCATTAAAGATATTCAGAGGAAGCACTTTATATTGCATTATTTATTCACCTCTCACTCGGTGGTGGTAAACTACTATTGTAGCTACAGGTGTTCTCAGGCAGACTGACGGAATCTGTCATCTGACCACCACCAATCACTCACTCACATCACATTCATACTAGACAATGTGAGTGTATTGCTTAAGGACACAACAGACGCACTTGAGTTACTGGTATTCTCAGGGTTCTCCCATCCAGTGCTAACCAGACCCAACCCTGCTTAGCTTCCAAGATCAGCAGAAAGATGATGGGCATTGTCAAATTGGTATGATATGACCACAATGCAATTCATGTACAAATACTTGTTTAAAAGGAAAACACTCTTGTATTGTCCTAATTTCCAAATCACGCTCCTCTCATTTGGTGCTTGAGAGTGGGTCTCTTTGGATTATGTGGGTGGCCTTCTCAAACTGCAATCTGTTATAACTCAATGTAATATTATTGTCGAATCCTTATGCCAAAACACACAACAGCACAGCACAACATGATCTAAAGCAGAGGCCACTTGATCGAATGTGCCCCGTCCCACTAGGGAGCACTCTGTCCCACTACGAGAGGGAAGAGACTGGGGACTGAGCCAAGTACTGGAGGACTAGCAGCAAGGCAGATAAAACTACTCATCTGGAGCGGGCAATGAGGCATCACAGTTTTACTTATGCCATCAGCAGCTTTGACTCACAGTAGTACTTCTTCAGCAAAGTACCTCCAAACTACTATTTCACAAAAGGGAAAAGTAGGCAGTTCCAAGGATCTAGTATATTTGAAATCCTTATAGAAAGAATTACTTGAGCATGCAACATTTTGGCATAGAATTATGACCATCTGCCGATTATTGGTGATTATAATGTTTTAATTATTCTGGAATGCTTAAAAATCCGCATCAGCATTTTTTTACTCTGCCACTTTTTGCCAACTGTTACTTACTTGGACCACAGTTTTGATTGTTACTAAACTTACTAAACCCCAAAAGAGCTTCTGTTTTGGAAATGCTCTGACCCAGTTGTCTAGCCTTATAATTTATTTGTAGCTATGTCATACAAATCCAAAATCTATTCATTTTCAACCAGATAATCATGAGTGTAGAAACAAAATCTACCCAACACGTACTCTATGTACACTTCGCTCATATTGTTACGCCTGACCAATGTAGAGCCTGCTAAATGTGCTTTTTCAGTTCAGCAACATTAACATGAGGTCCAGACCTGCTGACCACACGCACACACACACACAAACGCACACACACTTTACTCTCGCTGCTTCCTTTTCCTGTCTGCACAAACTCTTCCGGCCATTGTGCCCTTGACCCAGTCACTGCCCAATGGAAATAATGGTCATTTTCTATTATTTATCTCAACAAAAGACAAGTTTGCATTTCTATTGAGCACAGGGACAACCTTGTGGTCATTGTTGTCTTCTATACAGACTGTAGCACAACTTTCATGCTTCAGTAGTGCTCTGAGGCCCAACCCTATTACAAATATGTCAAACTGTTTAATTTCCAAATAATTCTCTTATCCGTCTGCACATTTTGGTTAATAGCATCTGTAACCTCTGTGCCCAGAAGTAAGTGATGGGACATGGGAACTGGGTCAAAAGGATGATGGATCTAATTGCAGCCACCCCCTGGAAAACTGCTCAGCGAGTGGACGAGACGTGACTGTGGATATGGCATAAAATGAGCAGTAGGCCGCTAATGCAATTCAGGAAGAAGAATGTGATTACAGATTGCATAAAGAACTAGAAAAATAAAACCATATTCACCGTGTATTCGCTCTAGGCATCGATCCTAGCTTGCAATGGTTAGGATTCAATCATCAAATTCAGTCGCAAATTGAAACGGCATGCTCAAGGACTCAACAATAGCATGACTGGCAAGGGTATTTAACTACGGTCTCTGTCACTTTTTTACTGGCCTCTTGACAAAAATGTGCAGTTATTGTCTAGTTTTGAAGAGCCCTTATCTCCACAAGACAGGAAGACATCCGTTATTATGTACTAAGCATCTCTCATATGGTGGAGGTCCTCATTGCAGCTGTGGCCCTGTCACTGTCAGCTTCAGACTAGACCCACGAGGGACAGTGGAGCCGAGGGACCAGAACAGACAGTGGGACAGGACAGGAGCCCAGCAGTGATATGTGAAACACCGAGCAGAGCGGCAGTCAACCTGTCAGGTTCTGCTCTGCGCAGTCTGTCTCTGTTTGTACAGAAATCTTGGAGAAAATCTAAATACAGTTATTTTCCATTGATTTAAAGAAGACCTATTGTGCTTGTGTCTGTGTTTGCACATTTTAAATCACAATATTCATCTAAAACAACCTAATAAAAGAAACAAGACTTCTGTGTTAGAGGACCGCGGTGTCATGGAGCAGATTTTTTTGATTTTTTACCAAAATGTCAATGCGACACTGTCAAATACTTTGTGTATCATCGATTAAAAAATTAAAATTGGAGACTGAAGTAAGTACAAAGCAGTGAGCGGATGCCGGTGGTGTTGAAAACCATAAATGATCGGCAATATGGCGTCTTAAAAATAAGCGATTAAAGATTGCTCAAATATTCACAAATCACTCCAAATACAACTTCAAAAGGGTAAACGAGAAGGGGAAACAACTATAACATGGTTAAAACTCTGAAAAGTCGATATTGCATTATAGGTCTGCTGTAAGATTCTTGATATCTGACCACAAATGTAATCTCATAGTTTATGCTCACTAGATTATTATAAGAACAATGTCTAAATATTTGATACTATTTGACAATAAGGGTAAAAAAAAAAGTTGATATGAGACAATAAAAGAGCTAGTAGTTATATTATTCAACTAACTATTTCTGTCTTTGTTTTGAACATTCAGAAACCTCAGAATGATTGAATATAAGGGATGCTCAAAATGTTCTGGTCCTCAAGCGACATAAGGATAATGTTCACTGTTCATTTTTCACATCTATTTTAATATGACCACAAGTGACCAATGAATGAGTTTGCCCTCAGCTTCAAAGAGCACATTTTATCTTCATCATCATGTTTGCTCTACAACAGTGGTATTTCCTCTGTTCCGACGACAGCAGTAACAGCTCTATACACAAAGCTAAGAACAAAAACTGTCACTGACATAAACAGTAACGTAATAAGCACCGAATGTGAAATCTAGACGTTATGAGTGTGGGTAAATAGTGAGCAGGAGCGGAGCTGAGTAAACACAGGAGAGCTGGCAGTCGCGTGGGTGGGTGGTTAGCGGAGGGAGCGAGAGAGGGGGGCAGGTTTAGGAGAACAACCATCTGTCACTTTAGAGGCATTCCTTTACCTGGAGCTGCTGATGATGATTACACAGACATTCAATGGAGAAAAATGTATTAACTAAGTGAAAGTGTTACTGATCACTACTGTTCACTATTTGAGAACATAAATGAGTGCACTTAAATTGTATATTTAAACATTTCAGTTTCAGGATAAAACATGGGAAGGAAGCTCATTGTTGCAAATACAGATGAATTTCAACTGTTTGTTGCTGGTGTCCAAATAAGTAGGCTATACACAACATAAAATCTGCTGTACAACTAATAATTATTGGACATTGCGTCTAACCCAAATTCATTTACTGTAAAGAGACTAAGTGTAATTCATCTTTATCACGTACTGTTGGCTGTTCTGTCACAGTTATAGAGACAAGACAATATATCCCCACAACTTTCTTTGACTAGTCTAATGGCTCCTGGCTCTTAACAAGCTGACTAATTACAAATATTAATTTTAGTGGTACAGGGCATTTTTTCTTCATTTATCAAACTGGATGCGTCTGCCAAATGCACAGCAGTCTTGCATAATAAAATGTTCAATCTTGCGATATGTAAATGTGAGATGGCCATGTGCTCACCCTGCAGCGCTCTGCATGGCTTATGACAGCATAAATAATCTATGTGGGCATTATCAAAACGTGAATAAAAGAGCACTTGTAGTCCTGGACATATTGTGCTGGTAATGAGCCAACATGTGTGAGTCTACAGGTTTAGACTCATGTTTAAGTTGTAAGAATAACACAATTGAAGCCATAGTTTTATGCATTGCTGGTCCTGTGTAGTGGAGCAGAAGAGTCTCAGCACTGGCTCCAACCCTGGCATCAGACACAGTCACACACACAAGCGTTAAACATGAATATTTATGCAATAAATGTTTTTTTAAAGCATGGAAAAGCATTAAATTGATTCTTCTGAAACCCTTTTGCATCCAGACAAGATGCAGTGCTGGTAGGATGCAGACTTACTAAAACAGAGAAACCCTCTTACTGTAGTTGTCCAGTAAACTAGGTCACACTTGGGTTAAGTATGCAAGAATAACTGTGAGAGGAAGGCACATGCATGTTTGGAACAAAACACAGAGAAGGAACCAAACTATGTTGTTGAGGTTATGGTTCTATGTGCACATGTTTCCATAAGAGAAAAACACCCTGCAGTTTGGAGCATTTACTTGTGGAATATGTTATGTCTTCTTTCTGAAAAATATTATTTTAGTTTGAATAGTTGTGATATCAGTTACAGAGCTGAATATTGCTTTTCTATAACACTACCTAAGTGTTCCATTGTGGCAATAAACATATGTAACTCCTTAAGACAAGCATGCGACATGACCAGCACAAGTTCTTTGGAAAGACACAGTAAGAGAACAATGAAAACACCTGTCATAAATGCAAAATAGATGAGACTGATGGAATTCTGTGTTGAATGGATTATAACAGTACAACAAACCATTAAAGAAGACATATTGCCCTTGTGTCTCCTCTGTAGTTATAATCTATGACATCCATGGATCATTTTGTTATTTTGACATTTTAAATTGATTTCTAAAACAACTTTAAAGCTAAATCCTTAAGAAAATAAAATAGGAGAACAAGCTAAGTACAGAGAAGTGGGTATATACTGGAGACGGTGAAAATGGGAGTTGATCAACAATATGGAGTCTTGAAAATAAGCAATTAAAGATTGTTCAAATATGCACGAATCACTCCAAATATAACATTGAGAGTTTAGTGAGGGAAAAACAACTATAGCATGGTTAAAAAGTCTAAAAGTCAATTTTGCATAATAGGTCTGCTTTAAACTAAGAGCCATTGTTCATGCTCAGAGTGCACTTATTTTGGTGAATGGAGGGAAGTGAACATGTTGAGGGCGTAAGGCATGTGTTATATATGTAGGATATTTTCAACAACAATACAGTGACAATTCCAACTGTACTAGTACTTCATTATGATACGCTCATGTCAGTAATTGGCCCAAAAAGGATGATTCTATTTGTGAAAGGGATGTCAAAATGATAGATAGATGCAAAAAATTGTAATTTCAATTAAATCTATAGGCTAAACACAAATTTAAAGTGATTTTTATCTGTGTGTTTATATCACATTATATAACGTGACTTCAACATACAGAAAGTTTGATTTCATAAAGCTGACCCCATGGAAATGTGAGAAAATGTGAGTGAAAGTGATTTCACAGTTGTTTGGTCATGGTGTCAATAATCATAAATAATCATAAAATTGTGATGTTTCGTCTCATCTACTACTACTTTGTCTATACTAAACACTGAAAATGTATATTGTGACATCCTTATTTGCTTATAAGACAAAAATGACTAAACTGTAAATCAAAAAATATCATTCTCAGTCATTTATCTTAATCACTGCTGCAGTACTGAACAAATTAATGCATGGTTTCTATAAGGGAGGAGACAGTCTTTTGAGGGAATCAGAGAATGAGCTTGTGTGCGAAATTACATCATCTCCCCTTTCACGGCCAAAATGGGTCTCGACAAAGCCTCTTTATGACCATCCCGGGCTTGTACGGTGGCATCTTTCAGAGGCACTAATGGCATTAATTCAGAGCTATCAACACATTTTGTCCTGGAATTATCTCTGTCCAACAAACATGGCTGACTTATATATACTTCTATAACAAGCACATGAACTCAACTCAGCTGCAATTTACCACCTGTTCTAGGCCAATTAGAAAAGTAAAGGTTGAAAGCCACATTCATATTCAGGGGCTAGCTCGTGTTACCTGTCAGTGAACATATGCTTTCTCAGAACAAACCATGTGGCGCTCTTGTAGTAATAGTGCACTGAATTTAAAATAGGAAGGGTAATTATTTCTACATGAACTACAAATCGGTCCTTATCTATAAATAGAAACTGTGAGATAGTGGTCTGTAAATTAACTTCAAATTTGATGGTACACATATACTGCTATGTAGATGTGTACAGACAAAAACATCCACAGTTGAGATTGTGAAATCTGCATGATTGTTCACAGGCTTTAGGCAAACGGAAAGAGAAACAACATAAAACAATGAAGTCAAAGAAAACACTTGGGATTAGGAATGCTAGCATGTGCTATTCTTTTATAAAAGCTTGGTAGCGCTTGATGCTTAAACTTTTCCTAAAGGCAGGAATTCAACAATCACATTAAATGTGAAATGAAAGTGGTAGGAAGAAAGATGAAATTCTTCTTTGAACGGTACACAGGCTCTCCCTCTGTTATGTGCAGCTTTCTGTTATGATATGCCGGAAACAATCTTGAACCATGCTGTCCTAGACCTAAATAGGACAGTGAGTTGGGAATCGAGAAATGGGTCAAGAATAAGGGAGGGTTATTGGAGCTGCTTCAAACTGGCATGTTTAGACATGACACACACTGTACTGTAACAGGCAGTTAGAACTAGCATCAGATCTCACAGCTAACATCGGACAAATGATTTCCACGTCATGTAACCATGACATACTGTTGTCTCTGCTCCATAACACGTTTCTCTGAGCCATAGCATATGCATGAGTGCACATACTCCAGCATAGTCTTAATGCATAGAGGGGATTGGTCAAGCTTATGGTCACATGACACATTTTACCCACAGCAGAAGCAGAGCAGCGGCAGCAGCAGCAACCTTGGACCGAGAGATGCTGACACAGCATACCTGATCACCAACCCCCACTACTTTATATTTTCAATATCTATCAGAGATAAAATATTACACAAACTCATGTAAACACAAGGCGAAGGCGATGGTCCTAGCTTGTGAGTTAAATACATGACTAAAGTTACTTAAGTCAGTACGTCGGCTGTAGTATTTCCAATATATCTCAATGCAAGATGGTCCTAGGTTCAACTCCCAGTCAGCCCATGCTGTGTGGAGTTTGTATGTTCTCCCTGTGTCAGGGTGGGTTTTCTTATGAGCACTATTTGCCCATTAACCTAAAATGGTTACAATAGGCTAATCCATAAAAAGGGCACTGCTGATCAAAAGCCTAGCTCAAGATCGGGAGAAGGTTACCCAGACACTGCACTGCAGTCACCCAGTGCTTCTAACAGGTTGTTCCAGTAGCACTGGAAGGTGGGTCAAATCAAGCAGAAGTGCCTTAAGATAACAATACAGTTAGTCACATGAACAGGACTTTTCACATCCATAAGTTTTATTGAATGCAAAATGATTATTAGTCTGGTTTCTTTATTACTTTCCTGTATACAAAAAACTGACATTGTTAAGGAGTTACCACAGGTCTCCTTATGTATGTAATGCATAGGCAGATTTCTAATTTGCAGTGGCAACGCCTTTATAAAGTACTTTATCCCTTTTTGTGGTACTGTTAGGAATTGTCAAACTCATGTTCCAAGAAACATTAAGATTGTATATGGGCAGGGTTTAAAGCACTGGCATTAATAATGACTAAGAAACCACCAAAACCACCCATGAGGTGACGTAAGTTAACATACTGTATATAGAGTGAGGCCCGTAATGTCTGACCTCGTACTTCGTAATAATTCAAATCAAACTTCAGAACAGTCGGTGGTACTGCAAGACATGTATCTGCTCTAGTGGTGCACATATTATCTTGATGTAAATATGGTGTTTCTCATTACGGTTTATAAGAGAAAAACAGACTCAGCAGGCTGTTCAGCTGGTCACTGACAGCCTCGTGAAAAGCACTAATGGCTAGTGTCTTAAAGAGTATTGAGCTTTATCAGATCCACAGATATGCAGACCGGCCCATTCTCTCACATTAGGCCTTCCTCTTGCCCACTCCAGCCTCACACCCACATGGCCTTGGTAATGAGTCACTCTACCTTGGTTTAAAAAGAAGAGAGTTACAGTGATAGGACAAACTGAGTCTGCAAGGTGTGTCCACATATAACACAGTCAGTATGTGCCACTTCACCAGCGTGTGTCCAAATGTCAGCTCAGAGGTGGTGACTGAGGGGTGGACGGTTAGGGTCCAAAAGCACTCACTCACTAAGGTGGGCTATGTTCCAGGATTCAGAATGCAATAGACTGGCAAAAAAAATCATTAAGTGTAAGTGTAACCCAACATGTAGCCTAAAGTTTGAAACATGATTTACAACCCAATCTAATGAAAAGCAGCAGATGGGCTTTAAATGCCAATGCGACCTTCAGAAATTCACTCAATCGATAACCCACGCCTTAAGGTGCTTCCCTCCTCCTAACAGCTGACTGTACTGCGTAATAAAAACAGTGCGCCGATCCCCTTTTTTCTCACGTCGCAGCCCACACCGCATCTCTGTGCATCACATCCAATTGGCAGGTTTGATGACAGGGGCTAAATCCAGTCACTAATCAGCCCCATATCTTTACTGCAGCACGGTTTAAGAGACAGTGGGTGTGAATGGTGCATTTATATCAGCGTGATCATGCTATATTTAATGTATGGTCGTGGGCAGGTACTAGAGCAATGCGCCCACACGCTGCTGCTGCGGTAGCCTGTTCCAATGGACATTACGCATAGAGCCACTGACGGCTTTGTATCAGCCTTATCTTTTGTTCCCCACTTCACTTACATGCCAGAGCTAATTGGCTGATAACGTACAATAAAAGACAGGCTCATAATTCACATCTTGGCCAAAGCGCATAAAAGCTCTCTCTAATTGCCTTCAGCGCACCGGTGAGACGCGCGTGCACAGGGTCGGCTTACCTTCCCACCGTTTGGTTGGCGAGCTGTCGCATCCGATTGAATTGCTTCTTCATCTTGAATATTCTTGCGTTAGCACCTACTGTAAGGACAGATATTCTGCATATTTCCTCTCAAAATAACGGTCTGTGCTCCAGAGCAGTGTGACACAAAATCCTGTCTTCCATTTTGCCTCTTTCTTCATCTCGTTCAACGTTTACATTTTTTCTCCTGAATCCTGATCTATCAGCCCTATATTAGCCCCATTGCTGTGCTCTGCGTAGGGATGCTGAGCTGTTTCGCCGCGAGCACAGGCAGCACAGAGCAGCGGCTGCGATAAGGGCGGCTGCGCAGCAAGGGACTCTGGGAAATGTAGGAGCAGCCAAGATATGATTGCTCTGCGTATGGCCTACATTTAATGTAGCCTACTTCTTTATGATTTGTCATTATGACCATTCTTAATATATGCAGATTTGTTATTATTATTTTAATGGTTTACCGATGTTATTATGTAGGTAAAGGCAATATTATAGGTCAGGCTATTTTGCTAACATTGAACAATGAATATCCTACTACCTTGGACAATAATAGCAACAATAAAACAGATTTGTATCTGCTCTGTAAAGCCATGCATTGTTTTTCAGATTGTGAAAGTTGTTGCCTTTCCAATTGTGGATGCAAGTGTAATGACAAAGCATGGCCACTAGACGGCACCCTTTATCCGTTGTGTGTCATTGATCCTATACATTTTTTGTCATCACAAGTTCTTCAGCCTTTAAGTCGAATGTGGTCTGGGAAATCAGATTAAACTTTTCCTGTTGATTTTAGATCAATTCTCACTACTTTCTTCAAAGTCAGAAGTTTACATGCATTTCATTAATATATGGAACCATTGCATTTAAACTGTATGACTGGGGTCAAATACTTTGGATAGCCTTCCAAAATCTTCCCACAATAGTTAGTAGGAATTTTGGCCCATTCCTCCTGACAGAACTGGTGTAACTGAGCCAAGTTTGTAGGCCATCTTGCTCACACAGGCCTTTTCAGGTCTGCACATACATTTTCAATAGCATTGAGATCAGGGCTTTGTGATGACCACTCCAAAACATTCACTTTTTTATCCTTTTTATCCACTACAATGATTTGTCCAGTTGACAGATTTAATTTTGTCTTTTGCTATCAGATTGTTGTGGTAAAGAAGGAGCCGAGTCAAAATGCAAAGCTCTAGATTTACCATATTTTATCAATTTACATTCCTACCCTAACCATGGTCATGAGCTTTGGGTAATGACCAAAAGAACAAGATCCAAATACAACCAGTCAAAATGAGTGTCCTCCACAGGGTGGCAGGGCGCTCCCTTAGAGGTAGAGTGAGGAGCCTACATGAGGCAAGGATTCTCCGACCACCTGGAGAGGGTGAGCCACCTTTTTCTGGTCGAGAACCATAAGCCACTTTGTCACCAGTTTGGCAGTATACTTCAGGTCACTGTCCATTTGGAAGACCCATTTGCAACAAAGCTTTAAGTTCCTGGCTGATGTCTTTAGATGTCATTTCAGTATTTCCACATGTTATTTCCTCATGATCATTTATCATTTATTTTATTTTGTGAAGTGCTCCAGTCCCTCCTGCAGCAAAACTACCCCACAACATGATGCTGCCACCCCTACATTTCACACTTGGTGTTCTTTTTCCTCCAAACATAATGATGCTCACTATGGCCAAACAGTTCAATTTTAGTTTTATCAGGACAC
Source organism: Periophthalmus magnuspinnatus (assembly GCF_009829125.3). Taxonomy (NCBI): domain Eukaryota; kingdom Metazoa; phylum Chordata; class Actinopteri; order Gobiiformes; family Gobiidae; genus Periophthalmus; species Periophthalmus magnuspinnatus. The sequence continues at coordinate 24,587,692 of NC_047133.1, forward strand.
AGGACATGTCTCCAAAAATTCAGGTCTTTGTCCCTGTGTGCCGTTGCAAACTGTAATTTAGCTTTTTTATGTTTCTTTTGGAGTAATGTTTTCTTCCTGGTACTGTCCTTTCAGCAGATGTTGGTACAGTCCTCGTTTCACTGTGGATAATGACACACTCTTACCAGCTTCAGCAGCATCTTCACAAGGTCTTTTGCTTTTGTTCTTGGGTTGATCTGCACATTTCAGATCAAAGCACGTTCATCTCCGGGACTCAGAACCCATCTCCTTCCTGAGCAGTGTGATGCTGGGCATTCCCATGGTCTTTATACTTACATATAATAGTTTGAACAGATCAACGTGGCACCTTCGTCTGGAAATCGTACCCATCATGAACCAGACTTGTGCAAGTTCACAATTCTCTTCCTGATATCTTGGCGGATTTCTTTTGACTTTCAAATGATGTTATACAAAGAAGCAGTGTGTTTTAGGTGTACTTCGGATACATCCACAGATGTCTCTCTAATTAACTCAAATGTTGTCAATAAACCAATCAGAAGCTTCCAAAGACATGACAACATCATCTGGCTTTCCCAGATTGTTAAAAGTCATAGTAATTTTACTGTATGTAAACTTCTGACTTTAGTCTCATTTTATGTCAGTCTTTTTATATAGCGTATGTAAACTTCTGGTTTCAACTGTATTTTTCAAGTTCCACATGTTATTATTTTGTGTTCATTTATTCATAATAAAATGTAAAGGTGCACTATGTCACTTTATCTCGTGGATGGTCTGTCAATCTCCACGGAAACCAGCAGGTGCTGCTACTAGGCCAAGTTACAGGTGAAAGATATAATCTCACTCACAGTAAGAATATATTTTTTCAAGGTATTTTTCTTAGCAATAAATACACCTGTAACTGATTAAATGTAAGATGGATACATTTAATGCCATAATGAGGAACATTCCAGGCAAACCGAACCCCCACAAGAAAGTTACATAGTTAGTAAAAAAATATGTAATTTTAAAGTTTTAGTTTTTAATTTAGTGTTTGTGTATGATATGTTTTATGTTGTGATATGTTTTAAGGAATAAAAAATGAAAAAATCAAGTTTATTGCTGCTATAGCTTTTCACTGGGCGGCTGTTGCTGCTTTGATTCTGCATGACTACGGCACAGCCCTTGCCCCAACAAATCCAAAGAGCTTGATGGCAAAAGATAAACATTATGGAGAAAGTAAAATGATCTCAAACATGCCCCATTTGACTCCAAAGGTTGACACATGCATACATGTGGCTGTGCCATTGAGAATAATTTATTGTATTTATTATAGACAATAAACTGTGAGTTCAGTGATGCTGTCAGTCAGTGGTGTTGGCTACAAACTGTTTTTTCCTTTGTTCAAACAAAAAATCAGACCCAAGATTTAGTGAACAATATGGACAGGCCTTTGACAATGGCTGCGAAAAGATGAGCTCTTATCTGATGCCTCCTTGCTCAGTGTCTGAACACTTTAACAGGTGGGTCACACCAATGTGCCCTGGGCTCCAGGCTTCAGGCCGAAAATGATATAGAGAAATGGCTCTTGTCTGGCCTCATTAATCTCCTTTGCTGCAAACTGAGAGGGGCGGACCATGCCTCAGCCTTGATCTCCACCTTTTGACCTTGTTTGATCATTTGTTTTCATTAGTCCCCCACTCAGCCCAGCCCAAACTGCTGAAGCTGTATGTGGATCTCCAGGGGTCTTCCCTTGCTTCGGACCCTACCCCCAAAAACGTATGGTTACACATAGTCTCTGGACAGTCCTAAATCAAGCATGGATGATTTCTTACATCCGGACCCAAATCTCGTACTTTCTCTCATCTATTATCTTACTACAATGACCAGAACAGGAAACACTAAAGCAAGTTTAAATTTCAAGGGGATTCAACTTGGAATGCTGTAAAAAAAAAAATAACGTATCCAAAAATGTATGAACATTTTTCATCCAATCCCCCGCTGTTTCCTGTCACTAACTCTATTGCCTCAACATCTGGGGACTAATTGGCTCCCGGTTTTGGTAATGAGGCCTTAGGTCAGGTCATAACCCCTCCACCTGATGACCCGGAGCGCTACTGATATGTGGGTCGCACTCTCCAAGAAAACCCCTGTGTTTTTCCAGCACTTGTAATATTTGTAAAGGGTCAAAACAATTACAAAATGGCTAGAGTGTAGGTCTTTGAGCATAAATGATTGGGTGCATGGAGACCTGTCCACCATCCCTTGGTTTTCTTACCGGGGAATACAATTAAATTTAAATAAATGCATTTACCTTCATAAGCTGCTGTGGTTAAGCAAATTTGGACGGTTAGGGAATAATATATTGCTCTAAAAAGTCTATGCATATGTCAGAGATTGAGGCCTAGGGAGTATTCAATTCTTGTTATTTGATTTTAGATTCAGCCCATTTCAGTTTAGTTTTGATGCGGAGTTAGTTTGGTCTTGTTTGAGTCCTTGTTTAGTCCTGATAATAGTTTCAGGTTTAGTCTCAATTGTGCAATGTTTGAACACACTCTTATTTCTCGAATGTTATATGACTCAATGAAAATCTTTGTCGTTCTGCTGCTAATTTTAAAATAGACTTTCAAGATTTTTTGTTTGTTTTATGGTACCACACAATTATACAGATCTGTCAATCAAATAGTGACAGATGGAACAGTTCTCTTGTGGTGTTTCAATAAAGAAATGCTGATATATTGAATGTACACAGCAAAAACAAACAGGAGATAGACATGTCATTGCCTTGCCTTTTGAAGAGTGGGTGTGGACACTCAGAGCTCTGTGTTCTTTCAGGTGAGGCTTAGAACTAACACCAGACTGTGCAGGGCATCTTTAAAAGGTTATCTAGGGCCATAATGAGCCACAGCCAGCTCAGCGCCAGAACTAATGAAAACACCGGTCTTTCTAAAAAGCCTCCAAAATACAGGCTGTTTCAAATGCACCGCTAAATGATGGTGATCACATACAAATTAGACGAGCGGTTAAAGTTCTGTGCGTTATAAACTGTTGTTGAACTGTGGATATAACTAATTAAACATTGCCCATGACAACTAACGGCAAGGTTATGGGTTCAGTTCTCCTGCTTGAATCGTGCTCTATGTAACATCTTAAAGGAGATAAGTGGCTAGTGGACCCTTTATCACAAATGTTACAGAGTGCACCTTTACATCAACATACATAAAAACCTGATTGCCGTTGTTATCTCTGTACCAAGAATTTGAAGAACCAGCCATTGTAAAAATAACTCAAGTCTGAATGGTAACTGCCAACGTTCTTTGTATTATGGACGTGTAGTGATTGGACTCTCTATTGTCTCATGCAACATGTTTTTTTTTCATGAGGAGACAATAAATGCTCATCAGAAGACAGATCCCAACAACTGCTGATTTCTAATGAGAATAAGCAAAAAGATGCACATGTTTTGGTCTAATTACATATGTACACTATAAAAGCTAACAAATGTAACCCTACTTGACTCCAGCTATAATTGTTCTGAATGTAATGCAACATCAAAAGCCACAACCGTATCATTCTTCCCCCCAGTGCACACTACAGCGACATGTGTGGTGTAGCGTTAGCTGTGTAAGTGTTGCCATATTTCACGCTTGTGCCACCTCTTCATAAAACGGGCGGCTGCAAGTGTTTGCCCAGGTGCGGTTGTACTGCAGCTGCACTCATGTTGTCATTACTCTGTTTTGTTCTGACACTGTACATGCACATACACGCTAGCACACCTAAAGCTCCGGGTTTACTGACAGAGAGCTCCAAAGACGTGTTTGCTTGTGTTTAGGATTGGTTATGTAAGGACACTAAGCTTGGAAGATTTTTGGAGAAGGAGAAAGATTTGAAACAATTGCTTTAAAAATAATATTTTACTGACTGTGTTTCTTTGAATATGCAATTTTTACATCAATTGATTGAAATTCTCTGTAGCTTTTTAAAACAACCAAACCTTGTTTACCAAGTTCACAACAATACTGCTCCTGACAGGTTGCCCCAGCGACACTGAAATGTGGGACAAATGCACAAGAGAAATGTCTCTGCAGGAACAATAACCTGTGACTTAACCTTGATGCAAAAACATGAGTTTTAGGAATATTTTTTAAAGAAGACAGAAAAGGTAACCTTTAAAGTGGTTACAGAAATAAATTTACATCCACATGAAATAGTTTGAAAGCATGCAGCAGACACAGCATTTTTAATAGAAAGGCCTGAAGGAAGCCTTGGCATTTCATGGCTCTTCATGGGTCTTACTCAGCTCACAATTTATGACCTGAGGTGAGTGACCTGAAGGACAGGCCAAGTCCTCCCTGCACTGGCTCAGGTTTGGGATGGACAGATTTACAGGCACATAACCACGAGGGAAAATGATGCACCTTAATTAGAGAACTGGATCCTTTTTTTAACAGTTTAAAGCTGGGGTACCTGATTTTCAAACTGTGGAAAACAATGTATTTATCTAAATCTATGTGACTAGTCTCTGTCAGGAGTCTCAATAGCTTCTTGGCACACCACCAGTATTCACATGCAAGAACTATTTAGTCATTAGGACAGTTTTAGAGCAGCTTTTTCAGCCACAAAAGTGAAGCGGGGTGGACCACCCTTGGACAGCCAATCAACTCTCATCCCAAAGCATGTGAGTGACTCACATGGCCCATGGCACAAGTTCGTAGTAAATAAAATGTTTTATAATTACTAGAAACATCTACCCATCTGGTTATGATCACAGAGTTCTGCATTTATAATACATTTTCTGGGGGGAAAACAGAATTTACTGATTTATGAGGAAAACATATGGGTAATGGATGAAGGTAATGCGTACTTCAGCTTAAATACAACATTGTTCAATTCAATATTTTTTATGGTTCAACAGTGGAGCCTCTCAAAACAACTTTGAGCCTGTGGTGATTTACCTGGGGCAATAGCAAAGCAGGGTTGACATCCAAATACTTACAATCCTTCCCACTCACATTCATTTGCTGGTGATCAGTGTGCCAAAGTGTCCTGACCCACTAACTCTTGAATGGAAACTGTCTAGAAATGTGAATAAAGTGCAGTGATAAAACAAAAGGGCCATATATTTCCCAGGCTATGCATTGTGTAATGTTTACCCAATGCTAATGGTTAGCCTTTAACAAAGACTTCATAATGTGCAATAATCTATTTGCATTGGCCTTTACATGTTTCCTCAAAGCGCCCTGCGTGCATTCTCACTAGTTTGATTCAATCACTGTGGATTGTGGACATAAAGTTATGTGAAGTGGATCGACCCTATAATCATGCTGTTTTTTCCTTCTTGGTGTTGAGGAATGTAGGAAGCAGAGAAGAGAGAGAGGATGAGTGACCTTACACTTCCCTCGTCCCAGAGCTGAACTCCATTAGGGCAGTGCAGTCTGTAATTTAACCAACAACCTCTTATCATGTTTGTGCTGGGTCTTCCTCACCGCATTGACACAGTGCCCAAAACTTCTGTCAGAGAGCTTTGAGGTACAGTATGGTGATGATTTGTAACTGAAGAGTAATATATGTACTACTCTTCAGTTACAAATGTGTATGTATGTATATATATATATATATATATATATATATATATATATATATATATATATATATATATATATATATATATATATATATATATATATATATATATATATATATATATATATATATATATATATATATATATATATATATGTGTGTGTGTGTGTGTGTGTGCAGATTCTAGGGGTGAGGTGTATCTTGTCCAAGAACAATGGGATTCAAACCACCAACCTTCGGATCAGAGGACAATCACTCTACCACTTTTGAACCTTTTGAACCAATGGAATATGTCTGGTGACCAAATCAAGCGAACATACAAACATTATATTAAAAATTAATATAGTTTGGCATAAACTGCAACTATTTAACAATTATTAGTAACGTGACTATGTATGTGGGTGTGCGTGTGTGTGTGTGTGTGTGTGTGTGTGTGTGTGTGTATTGTTGCCTTTTTTTTTTTACCCTAAATCATTGCTTGTATTGTCATGGATCTTTTTACCTTATTTTTTATTCATGGAGACGTCTTAGCTCCGTAGTACCATCTGTTGTTATGCACAGATGTATCTCTTGTTTGTTGCGTCCAGCAGCCTCGAGCCACTTGGACTAGATTAAACTGGTATGATCGTTTTAATGGTATAAATACACTGTCTGTATGTTCATTTGTCAGCTGAGGGCGAGACGACACTTTTAGGGACAACAGCTCTTTGACAACTGTGCACAATTGATTCAATAAACCAGACTTTTCGATTCTTTATTGTAGATTACATAAAAATCAAAATGTTATCATTGATATATTTTCAATGCCATAACACACTTTCTACGTCTGCCCCAGTGGACCATTCATACAGGTAGTCCATAGTGTCCTGTCATGTGCTGTCCCTGCCGCCCTATGTGACCTTGTCTTACAGTGACTGTGGACAGACGAGTCCTGGGGCTCTGGGACCATACAGCCTTGTCATGTGTCTGCGATCAAAGAGACAGCAGGCCTCTTTGACAGGGACCACAGCCTTGTATCAAACGAACAGGGAGCAGCCAATGAGGCAAAGGCTGCTCTCAAGGCTGCCATCAGCCCACACAGGTAACCCTACATGGAGATTTGTAATGTAAACTCTGGTATGTGACAGGGCTAAGTACCTCAAGAGTCCAACACAGGACATCTAACAGAGAGAGTGTGTTAAGTTGGTTTTCTTCCTAAGATCATTTTAGTTTGCATCTGAAGGTAATGGTATTTTTGCAGTGTGGAGGCTGGCATCAGGCCAGCTGTACACAGATATGACATATTTAAAGGGTCTATATTTCCAATCTATGTTGTAATGTTGTTTCTTCATCACAAAAACACCTGGACTTAACTGTGTTTTGTTTCATTCACACATTTTTAACACACAAACTCTGCATATTTAGGCTGAGTTCTTCATGTGGTCTTACAAGAAGTGCTCCACTTTTTCTTTTCTTTTTTTTTTATTCCACACACCTTCACCAATATCATTCAGATAATTTCAGCCCTGACATTGCCAGGCTCTACTGAACAAAAGGTAAAAGGAGCTGTTAAGTTGAAAATTACTACTACATGACATCACAAGGTGGAACAGAGCATTTTGAGCTTTGGAGATGTAACAGACTGATAATAAAAGATTACTCAAACATGTGTGAATGAAACAAACACAACTGCAGGTGTGTTTTTGATGAGGTAACAATATTATAACATGGCATAAAGCTCACAAGAGTCAAGTTTGTGTAATAGGATCTTTATGTTTCATGTGAAAAGTAATCCATATCCAAATTTGTGTTTAAGATTTCAAGATGCTCAATGTCATTTTAAAATGTAGTGTATTCATAACTACATAGCTACTTGATAGAAGCAAGTCTCTCAATCTGCATTGAATGGTCGAAAACCAAATTTGAACCACCAAACTTTTACCTCTAACTACAAAGCCACTGCCGCCCTAATTTCGGAGAGAGATGCCAAAGATTTCAAATATAAAACAAAGGGTTTACAAAGCTGTCTCCTCCATAGACACATTTGTACAACACATTTCCACTGTTTGAGCTTATGCCGCCTGCTTTCCTTTCAAAAGGCCATGGTGGAAATTGCGAGTCCTTGATATTTTCTCTAATTTCCCACAGGGCTGCACTGATCTTGGTCTTTGTTGAAAGCACCTGTTCTCCACTGGAACAATGAGCCACATTTTGATCCAGGACAAACTCCCCGAGGGACACACAGCCTTCAGGCCTCCACTCGTGAGTATCTAGTGTCCACTGTCGCTTGTGAATGGCCACCAAGAACTGTGCAGCGTTACCAACAAAGGTGTCCAGACATTTAAATGAAGGAGGAGTTTAAATGCAGTAGAAAGTTCTATGGTTGCTCAGTAAGGAAAAGGTTTACTATAAAATTTAAAGTAGCAAAGCAAATAGCAAAGAACCTGCTGACAGTAGAGTAACCGGGTCACAATTTTGCAACTACTAATGTTGTATTTTCAGTGGTAGAACATAATGTTTTTGTTTTTTTTAATGATATCTGTCTTTGTTTAATTAAATTTTACAGTGGATACTTTTTACATTTGCTTCACTACATTTGAGAGCAGGTATCTGTACTTGCTACTCCACTGTATTTTTGAACAGGACTGAAAAGTAAAAGTGTTTTTTAATTGTTTAAGACCTGCTGAAAAGGTTGAGGGGTTTATTTCTAACACATTCATAGTTCTTCATCAAAATCATTTCATTTGAAGCTTTGTAGGACCTCAAAATCAGCAAGAAATACTTTTACTCTGTACTCTTTAAGTACATTTTTAAACAGGTACGTTCATACTTTTACTTAAGTAGATTTTTTTCATGTGATACTTTTACTTTTATTTGAGGGTTGTTGTTGTTTTTTGTTTTTTTTTACTCTATTATCTGTACTTAAGGATCAAACCTGAGTACTTTTTCCACCACTGTGTATTTGCCCAGTAAGTCCAGAATGATTTTTATCTTCATATATTTTTTATTTTTGTAAAGTTTTGCATAAGTGTCTATTCTGGATCCCAGGCAAATGAATCTATTATTACTTCCACTACTATGATACTGTCATTGAATTAACAAAATACTTGGTCCTCAATTATGTTTTCATCAGAAGATTACCTAAGAAACCCTAACCCAGACATTCAGAAGTGCAACTGGTGACCTTCAAAATAACACAATACTCCTCTATAGACGGATGTTTTGCAGCGTATGCAGGACTGGAGCAGAGCATCTAAGCCGGGTTGAGCTCTGACCTGCCACAGGGCTCTGGTCCCAATCCAGGAGCAGTACTGAGGGATAAGACCTTTTTACAGGATCAAGTGCAGAAATCCACTCAGGCCATCCCCTTAGAGCAGATAAGATGCTCTTTAGGATGGCTCCGGAGAATTTATAGACATTTTAAATAGCCTTAGCCCAAGACATTGACGGTTGCCTGGAGGAGTGGAGCTGAGATCTGCCTGGCTCACCTCATAACCCTGTCATTAGGTGGTTTTAGTGCATAAAGCTCGGTCGGACCTGCTGTTGTTTGGCTTTGTTTGCTCTTTAGGACAGCACAGTGAGATCATCTGTCAGCACACTTTTCTCTCCATCTGTTTCTAAAGTGGTTTGGTGCATTTTGCAAAATACTCTTGCAGTGTAAAGGCCGACTTTTTCTGCATGCTCCATATTGTATTACCATATGACATCACAAGGTGGAACAGAGTGTTTTCAGTTTGAGAGAAGAACTAAATTTGCAGGGTTTGTGTGTTAAACATGTGTGACTGAAACAAGACACAACTCTGAGTATGTTTGAGATGAGGAAAACAACATTATAAGACAGAAAATTGTGTCTTTAATAGCAAAAAAAGTGTTTACAACTCAGACTGTACGATGTGATCTATGTGGGATTCAATTTCCGAGCATAATGACTAGTTGTTGTTGTTGTTGTCCATCTTGCATTTATTCAATTACCGGTGTTTTTTATTGCTCAAAAGTATATCTCAAAAAGCATGTCTTCTCACAGCAAACATAGCTCCCTCTCCACAGATCTCATCTCTAACATTGGCCTGGCGGTGTCACATATTTGTCTCCATGGAGATAGATAAGTTTAATGGCATACAATGCACCAGAAACACTCTTTCAGTTTTTCTCAAGTATGTATGGTCCTGATGGGCTGTGGGGAGTGAGTTCCAGAGGGCGGGGGGCGGCGGCAGCGGAGGCTCGGGCCCTCGAGGTTCGGTGCTTTGTCCTGATGAGGGGAGTGAGGGGGTTGGTGTCTGCTTATCTGAGGCGGTGTGTGGGACAGTGCTGATGGAGGAGGTCGGTGAGATAGGGAGGGGCCAGGTTATGAAGGGACTTTGTAGGTGATGAGGAAGACCTGGTATTGGATGCGGCATTGTACGGGGAGGACAGGGGTGATATGTGTCTGGAACGGGCGTGGATGGCAGAGTTCTGGATGTATCGCAGTTTTTGGAGGAGGATGGAAGGTAGATAGTGCAGAAGACTATATTGCAGTAGTCGAATGAGGATTACTGCAGTGGGCTATGTCACTAATAACCTATTTATATATTATGCAACTCATTAACTATAGTCTCTTACAGCCATCGTGTCACAATATCTAGCTTTATATCTGTCTGGAGTGGAGTATGTGGAGAGGGCTACAGTAAACAGACGATGTCATCTGTTTAGGCGGCAGACAGGACTGTGTTAACAAAGAGCACTCTGGGTAATTGTCTGTGATGTCCAGTGTTCTTGTGAAATGACACGTTGCGCCCGAGTGTTTGTGTGTCTAATGAAGACCTGTATAAACCACTGCTTATGCTCCTTGTGTCCAGACATAGACTATAATATATATGGTCCAGGACTGCATTTAAAGAGTAGAGAGGTGGAGCACTGGAAGGAGTTGTTTATTTACATTCAAGGCTATTTTCTCTGTTTGTGATAAATAAAATCAAATTCAAGTTGCCATATCCCTCACCTGACACTGTTCACTGTCGTTTTACCAGATCTCTCCCATTTTGTTTTTTTTTCTACAAGTTACACACCGCAAAGTCAAACAAGAGCTGTGCACAGAGCAGAGAGGGCAAACCAGGGCCTATATCTACAAAATCCCCCAGACATGACGCCTTATCTTGTGCTCATGAACTGTGCAAATGCAACTATGAGGATTAGAAACCACAACACACATAGTATATCATCATATAAGGAGGTGTCTGAGAGATGAGATAAGGGGCTTAGGTGAACAGGGGGTGCCTATGGGGTGTTACTCTGACTGACATGGTTGCTCTGGGGGTAATCCCGCTAATCCTCTGCCCGCTAGGGGCGTGGAGGGACCCGACAACCTTTGACCCCAACGTACACATCCTCACACCCTTCCTTTATCTTCACATGCACCGAACTTGCACTGGCATTTCAGACATCTTCAGTAGTGCAGCCCAAGACACAGCAGTTAGCCAATGATTAACTGTTATGGATTTTTAAAAATGGCCAATAATGTTTGTTGGTGCGATGGGTTCATGTTGTTTGGGATTAAATTGGAAATCAGGTTTGAGACTAGTCAAGTTGTTTGTCCACAAAAGTGATCAGGTTTTCAGCAAATACAATATTGTAATGTATTGATTTTATGGTTGGACTGAGACATTATTCCTCTAAATTTATCTAAATTCTAATGAAAATGTAAATTTTCACTATCCCATTTTTACTTCCCTTCATGACATGACATTGGGAAATTGATATTGCTCGGCTCTGCTTTCAATCAAAGGGTGAAGCATTTACCATATACCTTCAATAGACTCCAGATAGATTTAAAAAAAATAAATAAAATAAATACTAAATAACAGTTGTAGCATATGCCATTTATTTATTTATTTTTAATTAATTATTTTTTTTTTTTTTTATTAGTAAGCTTTTAGGCTATTTTTTGCCCCATTTATTTTGACAGGATTTGAAACAATCTGTCGAAGCTGCTTTTAATGTGAAAGGGTAAACCGGACGTCACGCTGTCTCCTGCGCTCTTTTACGCTCTCTTGACGCTGGTGCGTGTCCAATGAAGATAATTTGGTGCCTCTGTGCGCCGCGCGCTCAGACAGATCCAGCAAGTGATGGGAGCGTGAACTCTGGCGCACAGGGCTCAGGTGCACTTTTCAAACCACCAAATTCTGCTCTTACAGTGAAGTCAAATTGGATCAGACCTCGCTTTGTATTATCTGTAAGTCGTTAACTTTTATAAGTGTTAGGAAATCATGTGTAACTAGTAGTGGACATTTGTCCTGGATTTACGCGATGGCAAAGGAGTAAATCTCAATGGCAAAGATGCTTGGGGACTGGGAGGTCACTTTGGCACCGTGGTCTTATGGAATATAGCCCGATCTTAAGCAGTCTACATGTTGTGCCATCACCCCACGTGAAAAACAAACTTTTTGTCTTCTGTATCATGCTGTCCCTTTGGGTTTACATGATCTACTGTTGCGTGGGATACTGCTCCACGGTGCCCAGCCTGAGATACGTAAACAGGCACGGGAACGACGTGGATGTAGTGGAAAGCCTCGGTGCGTCCAGGGACTTACTCAACAATAACGAGAACGATGTGGACAGCCGAGGGGAGGAATGGGACGAGCCGAGGAGCGAGAGCAAGGCGCTGGATGATAATGCCATGACAGCTTTCCTCAATGAGACTAAGAAGTTGCCCCAGGCCATCATCATCGGGGTGAAGAAAGGAGGGACCCGCGCGCTGCTCGAGTTCCTTCGCCTTCATCCTGACGTGAGAGCCGTAGGAGCAGAGCCGCATTTCTTTGACCGCAACTATGTCAAGGGGCTCGAGTGGTACAGGTAAATAAACCGCCTACATAAACAAACATCACACTGGAAAAACATGTGAAAGGGGCACTACACCAACTTAAAGCTGCACTGTGTAACTTTCTGTTGGTGGCACGTCACCTGCACGATTCAATCACGTTTAATCATGCAACATTTCCATGGAAACAAGAAGGTCAAACAAGAGTCAGGTTTGTGGAGATGCAAACCAATAATGAAAAACAAACAAAAAACTTTTATTTTTATCTTTTATTTTATTTATTTATTTATTTATTTTGTCTAAAAGTTACATACTGTGGCTTTAAGATCAAATCCAAGCAGTCTAATATCTATTCATGAAGCTTAATAAGAGTTTTTACTGTTCAGTGACCTATATATTTTTAACTAAGCGAATTAAATGCAGAATTAAATTAACATATGTAAAATAAAAGTAGACTTACCATATGCATAAAAAAGATTTAAACAGACATAAGCTCACCCTGTTCTTTTCTTTCTTTTTTTACTTCTATAAAACAAAGCATGAGTGTTTGAGGATGTGCCCTATTTACTGCAAATATAATTAAAGCATTCACATAAAACCAGAAAAGCTTTAGGTTTATTATTAAGAATTATAAAAGAATTTTTATTTTAAGCTCCTAACTTAATCAGTGATTCATCAATGACAAAACAGCTTAAGTGTGCTTTGGAGTGTATGATGTACTAAGCTCTTGTCATTATTAAATATTTGTATAGAATAAAAAGCTTGTAGTTTTATTTTCAATACTGCAAACCTCAGATGTCTACCACAGGAGCTGGTATAATTACAGTTTAACCAGGCATGTCCAAACCCGCCCACCTTACAGTAAAAACCCAGAATTTATACTAACATTGATTTCTTTTGTTTACACAACCTTCACCTTCTGTACCCAACCATCTCCCCCTGACTAATGTTCTGATAGATCTGTTCTTGCCATAGAGATACCAGATGTTTCCTATCAGTAGTTATTCTGCGCATTACAAGTCTGTTATTGCAAAATGATCTTCCAAATTTGTGCAAAGTTTTGTCATAGCGCTTGGAAGTGGCGCCATCAGTGTTAACTTTAAATAAAAGCTGATGCCGTGACTTGAAGTGTCCAGTCAGCAGAGGGATTAGAAGTCAAGTCACAGGGGTGTAGACAGTGTTTCAGGGCTGGCTTCGCTACACCACAACAGATGAAGCCAAGCGTGGTTCAAAGGCCTTCTCACTAAAGCTTCTTCAAGAATTTCCGGGGTTGATTTAGGCTATTTTTTTGATGATCAGTCAGTGCAAAATCCTGTGTGTCTTTATATGATCCACTAAATTTACACTGAAGTATCAACGAGGGCTTTGCAAATAATCACATTTTAATCTAGATTGAGATTCAGTCGTTACTAATCATCAAAGATCAGCTCTACAGCCAATCCTCGCAGTAATAGCATGCGGTTTGGAGCAGAGTTCAAACTATTTTTTGACCTATAGAGAGAAATTGATAGATACAACTTGTGGTTAGGAGTAAAATACCTTTAACAAACTGCTTGTACAATGATATCTGGTTTAGCAGAAGTGACACGGCCAATTAAAAGCACTTGGCTTGAGTTGTCCCAGTGAGAGGGCAGCGCCACAGTCTGACCTGGTATAAAAGAGCAGCGTGACTCAACCAATTCCTAATGAGCGTTAAGTGAAAAAAAAACAAAACGATTCAGGCTTATACATTCAGCTCACCATTGTAGCGCAGATTAGATAATTTCTCTTAGCCATAATTTCATTTTTATCTCTCCCCAAGAACACATGCTCATTGACTCTATATTTCACTGTGTCGTGGGAAGTGTATTAAGACAGGAAGAGTTCACTTTCCTATGTTTCCTTCCATCTTATTAAGAGTGGAAGGAAACTGATCCCTTGATTTTGGTTCTAAGAAAAAGGCTGAACACTTGATACCACAATGATCATGATTGAAACAGTCACACTATGCAATCAAACGCCATTTTCAACACAAATTATACTGAATTTCTTTTATGTTACTATGTGGTCTACCAATGTAGATCAAGACTATTCTAAAACTATTCAGAAAATGGCAAAATCTGTATCAAGTTGTTTTTAGATATTGATTTTTTGACAACCCTAATCCTAGGACAGTAATAATCGGTGACTTCAGATGGTTAAAGGGGAAGATAAGAGAAGATTGTTGCCCAATTATAAACCATTTGCGCACTTTGGAAGTATGGAATTTCAAAATAAAGGTATTATATTTCACAAAATGGACTCTTGTGAGCTTCAAACCATGTTATAATGTTGTTACTTCATCAAAAAACATGAGGAAACAACATTACAGTACTTCAATTATACTGCAATATTCCATTATTATAACTTTTATATAGTTGTCACAGCGTCAGGCCAATAATCTCCAAGTGAAAGCATGCAAAAGAACCCCAAACATCATTGTTAAAGCTCAAATGCACTGGCTGACACACTACATCTGTGTTTTGTCAACTTTGCCCCATGTTTCAGCACAGCTCCTCTGCACAAATAGCAGACAGTCAGTGCTGGGTGGGCTGGTGGACTCCTGCGGGGGTATTAAGTCGTCCTCGCACACATTTATCTGCTGTGATTGGTGTGTCCGTGCCTCTGGAGGTCCCCTCTGTTCATCCTTATGGAGCGTTCCGGCGAGAGGAGGCCCCAGCTCAGCGGGACAGCCTGGACAATTCAGTCACTTTTTGCCACGTAGGATGAAAACAGAGGGCCATGTGCACTCTCGGGACACAAAAGTCAAGTCCTGAAGTCGTGGGAACAGTTTCTTTACCTACTTTTTTCTTCTAAAATATTTTGAAAAATGGGGAGAGTACTTGGCATCTATGGTTCTTGCTTTGAGAGTGAATGTCTTTATAACATTTTGATAGCAATGAGAATAGGTCAGTGTAGTGTCTTTTTATTTCAACATAAAAAAAAAAAGTTAATTAAGTGCTTGCAGTATTTTTTGCAACCAATTTTGTACAGATTTTTGAAACATTTAGTTGTTCACTGGTTGTATATAAAACCTGTGACAGTTTGCATATACATTTTGCATTACCTTAGACAGAAGTGCAGTACATTTACCCAAGTACATTTACTTGAGTTATTTCTTCTTGAGTTAATTGTGCCTCTTTCCAGATTGGTTTTCAGACGCCAAACCTTTCATTCAAGTATTTTACAGTATAACACTGCTCTTACTTGAGTAACTTTTTCCCATTGTAAGTCTATAAGTAAAAAAAGATTTTTCAAAATTGATTTACCTTTTTCACATTTTGAGTATGTTCAATACGGCGATGCAGTCCTGCTGGAGCCCGGTGGGACGTCAGTGTGGCCCAGTGGCAGATAGAGGGCAGTAAATTTAAAGCCGGTCTTTAGAAAGTGCAACAGTATTATGGAGCGGGATAAAAGGGGATGCTGGAGGACCCCTGAGGACTGCATTAACCCCAACAATAAAAGAGCAGACAATTAGTGTGAAACATGTTTTTTCTGCCTCCACTTTGTATGCAAATGTGCTCCGAAGGGTGAAAGTGCCCTTTGACAAAGCCCAGCAGGAGCTCATCAGAAAGAGGCATTCATTGGAATCTTCCCCCAAAAAGATTTGCTTTCCTTCAGCTCCCCCCAAAAGTCGACTTCGACGATTCTTGTGTTCAAAGTTGCACGTCCCTCGTGTAACTCAGCCCTATATGTGTGTTAGATGTTTGGATGCTTTGCTTACTCTCTTACGTCTTTGTAGAGTTACAGAAATAGTCAAATTTTAGGTGTATGCATCAACTGACACAATATACTTTCTACCACAATTTCACCATAATCATTTGTTCAGCTGTTGCAATAATTCATAACCCTCGAGACATTGTGTTAATATTGTCCATTCCAACCAAGCCTGACTATGCTTCTGTTGTAGGGAGTATTATACATCTAATGACATAGGCCAAGACAACATGTGCTGGGAACTGGCAGTGTGTGGTTGGCATGTCATATTTGGCAATTTGAGTGGTTTAAAGTAGTAAAATGATGTCTATTGTTGATGCCAGTCGGTGATGTTCAAAATGAATGAAAAATGATTGTGTTTATTATGAGATTATGTTTATTATCATGAGTAGTAATATGTATACTGTTGTTGTGTACTGTACAGTACCCACGTTCACTCCAAAGGCTGGAAACACCAAGTATATCAAATCTTACTGAATCCCATGTGACTGGTTTGTTGTGGCGTACCGTAACAAAAATAACTGTTAACTGAATATGAAAAAAAAATTGGTTGAATAGTTCAGGTTTTTGTTTCTGTGGTGCTAAAACTCACTTACTCCCTTCCTTTAAACAGTAAATTTGCCCAATCAACCCCCCGTTGCTTCAGTTTGAGCGAAACTGTCGAACTACAGCGCTCATTACAAGCCCAAAACACAAAAATACCAAGTTTTCACCACTGGTCCCCAGGAGTAGATTCTACAAAAGCTGTAGTTTGAGCTTTTGTATGCGTTTCTTCCTGCCCTCTGTTCCTCTCTCTCCTCTACTCCCTCCCCAGCTCCAGCCAAAGCACCCTCAGAGCTCACCTATCTGCCTCTGCCATCTTTGTTTTGATGTCTTTGAAGTCTCTGATTCTGTAAAACCAGCATCCACCTGACACCTAACGTCATAATATATAGACTGAAAACTCATGACCTCTTTTTTTTTTTTTTATACTTAAACAGGCTCTGCACAAAACACAACATGAACATCTTTAGACCCAGGCCAGTATTGCACCTGTAGGACAAATACTCATTTATCTCAATCAAAAATGCATATTTGTTGACTAGTACTTCATGTTGTAATCTAAACAGGGTTGAAAAGTTGGTTCTGTTGAAGTTAAATACATAATTTCACACATTTGGGATTTGTTACAGCACCAGTCCTACATTTTAGCTGGACACCCCTCCTATAACTGTGTACTTGCGTTTTCCCTTAAACTGTCTCTGTAGCAAATGTTTTACTACAGATTCCCGACCTTCTCCTGTTTAAATCTGACAGACTAATCTATACAGACTGTATAAAGAAGTGGATTAAGTGAGTGTGATGTTCAGCTCAAATAAAGCTCTGCCAGACTAGTGGTTATGGTGCGAATTTGGAGTCAGGCGCCATATTTGGAATTCCGACCGCGAGTATCATAGCAACCAAAGAGCCAATCCGGGGCAAAGCTGTAGAAGGTAACGCCCCTTCCCGCCCTCACCACTGGTTTAGCAGAAGGCAGGTGTTTAGCAACGCTGTCAATCAAACCTGTTGCTAGCGGGAGTAACCTTGGGGAAAGAAGGCAGCTGATTTGTCACTTATTACTGTTTGTATTGTGAGTTATGGACACAATAGCGAGATAAAAATACCAGGATCACATAGAACAGGTCAATATGAACTTTTTAAGATCAAAATGACGAGACTCACTGCAGCATCGTGGAGAGAGGGGCAACAGTCAATACGCAATACATGTCTCGTGATGCTTTAATTTCACCATTTTGCAATATTTCAAAGAACCAAATACATTTTAAAAACTGTATTTCTTTGTTAAACCACCACATGCGCAAACCTAATATGAAATACACCAAGCAACAGAATTGTAGAGCTGCCAGTAAATCATTTTGTGAAATATATTAAAGGTCTCACTTGAGCTGAGTAATACAAACTTCTTCAGAGCTGCACTCTGTCAGAGCTGTTACGTGTTAATATAGGGCTGACAGTTGTGTGAAGGAAGTCGTGCCTCGCTCATCCTCCCCCGCCATCTTTAAACTGGACCATCCGGCAGCCAGGTGGCCTTGGACTCAGCACACTGTCTGTTCTATCAATCTGCTGAAAAACGCTCTATCATTGGTATGTCAAACAGCCTCATTGTTGTTTTGAAGACAGCCACAGTATTTAAACACCGGATAAGATTAGCGGTAAAAAGAAAGGGCACATTTGCAAAGAGCATTTCGGCTTTGATTCTTCTGGTCTGGTTTGATTAGTCCAAGTGGCTACATACCATCACCTCTCATCCCAGATTCCCACACAACGTCCTATCTGCTGTGGACTGCCCTGAGATTATAAGTCATCATCACACTAGATAACACTGTTTTTCAGGGAGAAGGCTCTTGAAGATAGATGTCAATTAGAAACGGTCAAGCACAATACTCTTCAAAAAATCTTGTTTTAGGGTTCGGTTTTATCTATTACTACACAAATTCCTGCATTTGAGCTGACTCCCTGATAGCACCAAATGTAAACAGAGCAGCCAACCTAATGAACACACCTGACTGCAGCACAGACACAACAATGACACAACACAGATTAAAGGGGGAAAGGTATGTGCGCCTTTACACACTGTGCAGCACTTTTATAGTTTTCAAATGCACAATCCAATGCACGCTATACCATGGAGTTTTGTGGATTTTGTACAACAGTTGTCAGTTAAAGGTGCAATCTGAAAAAATCTATTCTGTCTACTGGACAAAGGAGTTTCGCTGCTCATCCAAGCTGCTTCTTCAGTTCTGGTCAGATTACTGCTGGACACTGCCTTATATCTATCTGAAATGAGAAGCTAACTACACTGAAGCTAATCCACCATTTGTTTATAGTTTCTGTTTGTTAGCTAGGTCTACTGAACTGCACTGAGTGTGAACTGTGCCTGAGTCATATTTTGCATAATCGTTCAGGCCCTTAATGCCATACTGACAAACAATCCAGATAGAGCCATATCTCCGTGGACACAAGCAAAAGTTACAGAGTTAGCTTTATTGAGCCATAATAAAGAAATGACATAGTTCTAATACACTGCCTGGCCAAAAAAAGTCACACATTCTGATATTTGGTTGTTCTGCCTTTAGCTTTGATTACAGCACACATTCGCTGTGGCATTGTTTCGATTTCGCTTCTGCAATGTCACAAGATTTATTTCTATCCAGTGTTGCATTCATTTTTCACCAAGGTGTTGCACTGATGATGGTCAAGTTTGACGCTGCACAAAGCCTTCTCCAGCACATCCCAAAGATTCTCAATGGGGTTAAGGTCTGGACTCTGTGGTGGACAATCTATGTGTGAAAATGATGTCTCATGCTCCTGAACCACTCTGTCACAATTTGAGCCTGATGAATCCTGGCATTGTCATGTTGGAATATGCCCGTGTCATCAGGGAAGAAAAAACCCATTGATGGAATAACCTGGTCATTCAGTATATTCAGGTGTAAGCTGACCTCATTCTTTGAGCACAGACTGTTGCTGAACCTAGACTGGGCCAACTGCAGCAACCACAGGTTATTTGCTTAGTTAAATCCAGATGGCAACTTTTTTTTTGGTCAGGCAGTGTATAAAAGTAATTGATAAAAATATAGAAGTATGTGGAGTATGGGACCTAAATAAGATAAGTAAATGTATTTATGTTACAATGTATGCTGTTTTAGATTTCATGTGAACTTTCTATAGGCACAAAGCAAATAGTATAGGCCATAACAATGTACATATTTGTCTACTGCCAAAACCTAAACTCTTCATCTTTTAATTATAGAGTAACTGCTCCATAGCACTATTCTCACATGGTAAAGAACACATAAAAAAAACAAAAAAACCTTTGCATAATGTTATGTTTGAGTTTTTACATGCATTTATCACTTCTGATCTTTTTACCTTTGACTTTCCCCAAATACATGCATTTCTCAATTATATGCATGTAGTCGACGAACAATATGTTGTGTTTTTGTCCTCATAACTGATTGATGTAGCGTTCTGTTTCCAGGCAACATTTTGGGTATTAAGCAGGACAAATTTGGAAAGCCTGTTCCATGTGTTTCCCTTAGGCATGGCTCCCTCAGCTCATTCTGTCGCACATGTTCAATATTCAGTTCTGTCTCTCCACTAAGATGAATAATACATCTACTTCTCAAACTGAGATTATTTTGCTTTGGGACCAAGTTCGAAGTTTGATTGGTTCCTACTTCTTGAACATGTCCCTGTGGCCCCACAAAGCCCTCTCAGCGTTGTGCATGTGTGAGGTAGTCGAGCTAATTGGTGATGCTTTTGATAGAGTTGTGGCTTGTGCAGTGTGAATATGGTGGCTGTGTTTTTCTCTATGTATCTGGTCTCTCTGGGATTGGAAAAAATGGGGGAAGTCTTAAGGGTCTCATAAGAGCAGGTGAAAGAAGGTGATGAAATAGAATAATACCTAAACCCACACGACGACCGTAATGAGAACAGGTGATGCATATTTCTCCTCACTCGCTTTTTCCTCATAGTTCCTTTGTGCAGCTCTTATTTAAGATGAAAGCTCTTGCAGTTAGACTAACTAGTAGCTCCTAGTGCATGTATCAACAGATGGCTCAGTGTAATACAATAGATTAACCAGACCGCTGAAATAAAACATTTTGTAATAACAATAAGGTCAAGTCATTTCCACATGTTAAAGGTTGAAGTGATGTCACGTGCTTACGATTCATCCATCAACATCAGCGCTAAAAAGATCCGAATCCATGAACTTAAACAACCCACGAAAATCTAAATTCTTAACTACATAAGGGCATGAAACCATTTTGAGACATCTTTTGTGTTTTCCATTATAATCGCTAGAAAAACATTACATCAGCACCACATCAAGTGAGTCATAGATTGATTGATAAACTTCTCGATCAGTGCAAATACTGGTTTCCCAAAGGGTTGAATTAAACCCATTTTATAAGTATACAAAATAATCTTCCCTCACATCAGCCGGTCCATGGATTTGAATCCTCCTGGGCTCCAAAGTCACATAAGTTAGCCTACAAAATGTATTTAGCAATTTACAAGGTCCTATATTACCCAAAATCGACATTTGTGAGCTTTAAGCCATGTTACAATGTTGTTACCTCCTCAAAAAATCACACAGGTTTGAGTGACCCTTTACTATTAGTCTGTCTACATCTCTAAAGCTCAAAATGCTTTGTTCCACCTTGTGATGTCATGAAGTGGTAGTTTTCAAGTTAACAGCTTCTTTTATCTTTTGTTTGAGCCTGGCAATTTCAGGGCTGAAATCATCCAAGTTATTGTAGTGAATGGAGTTTAAAAACACAGTGGAGCACTTCCTGTATCACCACATGATGGCATCACAAGGTGGAACAGAGCGTTTTAATTTGAGAGAATAACTCGGCCTTAATATGCAGGGTTTGTGTGTTAAACATGTGTGAATGAAACAAAACAAAACTCCAGGTCTGTTTTTGATGAGGAAATAATATTATAGCCATTTTACACTTGTCGTTAGTGAGTAGTACTGTGTGATTTATTATAACATGGCCACATTACTTCTTCTTATTATCTATTGTGAGGGATCCATTAACTAAAAACACTTGAATGAAACCTGTCTCTGTATATACACTATTACACGTGCTGCTGCTTACAACTTCCCCTGCATGTGTTTAGATTATATAAAGCCTAGTTAATTGACACGGCTATACATCTTCTATATATCCAACATTAACATTGGTTCTCCTTGTCACAGCATTGACTCCTCTGCTCTTTTCTCTTGTCTCCAGAGACACACCATCCACAGCTCAGAGTCCCCAACCAAGCATGTTACCAGCCCTTATAATACTCCTATGGCTTACTCCTAATCCCCTTGACTCACTATAGCCATTATCCAGTCAGTGCTGCAGTTACAATGATCAACCACTGCCACCCTAGATCTCAAAGAAAAAAGCACTTATACCAAGAGACAGCTTTCTGCATCTTTTCTTAAAGGAATGCATATTGTGTATCCAAATATTGGCATCTTGACTGACAACAAAATGGTTAAGAGGTTTTGGCATGACACTTGGACGCATTATGCTGCCTATTGACTGCTAACCCGTGTTTTGTATTGTGTAATAAAGGTGTGTAGAATGTCATGATTGAGAGTGGATTTCTGCGGGTTTTAACAGTCTGTGAGATAAATGTGTTCCTCCAGGCTTTGAATTTGGAGTGCTTTAGATTTTGTATTCACACGTGATGGCGGGTGATGGATGGGATTCCTGCTCCTGTGTACAGCGCCTGTCACTTTAGGCGCAGTTGAACACTGTCCAATGTCACATACTGTTGAGATGTAGCAGTGTCTAAACGGTACTAAAGGTATTTGATAGATACTTTAATTAAGGAGGACATAATTAGGTTTTTATGATATTTGCTCTATGTTTTCTCTCTGGTGTGCTTATAATCAGCATGTCATCTTTTCAAGCTTTCTATAATCACGTATGTTTGCACTTAGAGGATAATCTTTGATAACAAAAAATGTACTAAAAAGATTTAAAGATGCACCAACTTTTCATGGTGGAGGTTCCGGCGCCTTCTTGCCTCTATGGAGATGTTATAACTTTGCCAAGAATATTCCACAGCATTTAAAGCGATGATGATGTCACTAGCCTAAGTTACAGGTCAAGATATATGTGGAGTTTAATAAACGCAAGGTAGAGAAGTTAAATGCCATACTGTGGAACATTCCAAATCAATGACATCTCCATGGAGACAGCAGATGAGTGACCCCACCAGAAGAGTTACATAGTGCATCGTTAACTCATTAAGTTTTGTTAAATGGTTTCACTTATGTTTGTTGTCCTTGCTTTTTTTTTTTTTTTTTTTTTTTTCTTTTCACTTTGATTGATGAAAAGCATTTTTATAGAAAATAACAGTAGGCTTTTTTCTTTTTTCAGGGACTTGATGCCAAAGTCACTAGAGGGCCAGCTCACTATGGAGAAGACCCCCAGCTACTATGTGACTAAGGACATCCCCTCTCGGATCTACAACATGTCCAAAGACACTAAACTCATCGTGGTGGTCCGGGACCCTGTCACCCGGGCCATCTCGGACTACACCCAAACTCGCTCCAAAAAACCAGACATCCCTTCTTTTGAGAGCCTCACCTTTAAAAACATGTCCTCAGGTCAAATCGACACCTCCTGGAGCGCTGTGCAGATAGGGATGTACGCTAAACACCTCGAGCGCTGGCTGCAGTATTTTCCTATGGACCAGTTGTTGTTCGTCAGTGGAGAGCGACTCATCAGTGACCCTGCTGGAGAAATGGTGCGGGTGCAGGACTTTCTAGGACTAAAGAGGATAGTGGATGGAAAGTACTTTCATTTTAACCCAGCGAAGGGATTTCCATGCCTGAAGAGACCAGAGAGCACCAGCAAACCGCACTGTCTGGGCAAAACCAAAGGCAGGACTCATCCCAACATTCACCCAGACGTGGTGCAGAAGCTACGAGACTTTTACAAACCATTCAATATGAAGTTTTATGAGATGACCGGCCACCATTTTGGCTGGGATTAAAGGACATATGGCAGACATTTTTAATAATTAAGATGTTTTATTATGTACAGTATTGGGGAAATATGTAAAAAGTTGAGAAATCTATTTTATGATAATTTATTGTCAAGTCACTCTGCTGTACTGTCTCACTGTCCACATAGTATTCATTTGATCACACTGAGATACGGGTAATATGAATCAATAACATTACGTTTCTGTTCTAGGCCAACTCCGACAGGTTAATTTATAATAATGTAACTAATCTGACATTGGAAAAACAGCATTTGAATTACACTTTGAGGCCCAGCATAGTCTTCAGTCACTTCTTGTCCTTAACTGATTAGACTAAGCTCAATCAATTTACATAACAGATTTAGCTCTTTTCACACACATTAATACACCAGTGTAAGGAGATACTGGAGGCGAAGTGGGCTAAGTGTCTTGCCAAAGGACACAACAACAGTATACATCTGTGGGAGCTTGAATCGCACATGAATCGAATCGTGGATCTGATCGCTCAACCAATCATGTTTACGTCGAGAGCGGGATTCGAACTCCCAACCTCCGGATCCGTGGACAAACCTTCATTTTCCACCTGATGATGTCAAACCCAAAAAGCCCAAATTGAAATATAAATTATTCTGATAATTTCTGACACCATAACAAGCTGATCCTTGAAAAACAACCACAATTTACCTTCATCCCCAAACAGGACGCTTATTCTTCTTTAACTTTATTTGACTTCTCCCAAATGCTTCTTAACCGCCATGTTGGAAGTGAATGAGATCTCACAAGGCAAACAGTTGGTAATTTCCTCTTAACATGAGTACGACCCTCGGAGGTCCGTGTAACCACTTAGGCAGGTCAATACGGGCCCCAGCTGATCTAGTGCCACTACACAGGTGAATCAATACAGTAATAGCTCCTCATCATGTCAATTAGATGTGAGTGATGGCACCGCTTCCATCTCCAGAACAGCACAATAAAACCTGAAGCTGTTTTATTAATGCTTGCAAGTTTATGGTTGACCCTGGAGACAACTTCACCGTAATAACATAATAACATTTGTTTCCAGTGCTTTGTTTTGGCTTAACCGCTGTTTGTACAAGGTGTGCAATCAAATAAGGTTTAGAAAATCAACATCGCAAAATCCAAAACCCACACAATGATTCAACAAAACATTCTTATTTCTATTCAAATGTTTTTTTAATTATTGTAAACATCTGTAAAAGGAATAGAAATTAGTGGTTGAGGTTTATTCAGTCTGGGTATGTGATTCACTGTCTAATATCTGACTATCCTTGTTGCTATGACGCAGGTTAGTCGAACTCAAGGTACTCTTTTATAGACAACAATTAGACTCAAGTATGCACACTCAGGTTACACAAAATCAACATATTTTTGTCTAATTAACAATTAGACTCAAGCATATACACCAGAACATGTTGATCAATGATAGAAGAAGGGAATGAATGATGGGTTATGTCTAATTTACTCTATTCACATTGACAAAAGTGTAAAGCAGGTGACGGCATTTCAAATACATCAATGCAAATTTTATACAAATAAAAGTGACCAATGCACTAAAATGTGTTTGTGTTTCTTCCTGTTGCACCTCCTCTCCTCACCTCCTCTCCTCTTTTCCGCTACTCACTTCCTCTCCTCCTCTCCTCACCTCCTCACCTCCTCACTTCTCTTCCTCTCCTCTCCTCCTCTCCTCACCTCTTCACCTCCTCACTTCTCTTCCTCTCCTCTCCTCTTCTCATCACCTCCTCTCCTCACCTCCTCTCCTCCTCACCTCCTCTTCTCTTCCTCTCCTCACCTCTCCTCCTCTCCTTACCTCCTCACCTCCTCTTCTCCTCACCTCCTCTCCTCTCCTCTCCTCCTCACCTCACCTCCTCTCCTCACCTCCTCTTGTCCTCTTTTCTCCTCCTCTCCTCATCTCCTTCTCACCTCCTCTTCTCCTCTCCTCACCTCCTTCTCACCTCCTCCTCTCCTCCTCTCCTCACCACCTCTGTGACTCCTGCAGGGAGGTGTGGAGCACTGTGTAATTTACCAGCGTGTGCATGATTGCATCATTGAGCTAACAGGTTAATTAGCGCTGTGTCGTTCATTAGTCGTTTGGGGTTCACACTACAGATTTGGTTGCCATGACCCCGACGTAAACAACAAAATATCATGTTTCAGTTTACTACTCAGAAGAGGCTTATACAATGGGAAAATTAGATATACTTGAATTTGGAATAATTGTTTTGATTTGTTACTTGGATAGTACTGGCTATTACCACAAAATAATATTACTTGTAAAGTCATTATATTAGTTCAAATCTTGCACAAACTGAGTTCTTATAAAACATACAACACAGCAAAATAAAGTCATTTCTGTAGTAAAACCTCTGTTGCAGTGGTTTCTGGTTCAAGTTGCATACATTCTGTATTCTTTGTGACCCATAATGTAGAACATAGATTTTTGTGTTGATAACAATGGTTCACTTAAAACAGTTATGTTTTTACACTCCATAATTTGTACCTTCTTTTAGAATTACAAGCCTACACTTGTTCCATCACCTACTGCAAAGGTTATGGTGCAAATAACACATAAATCTCTTCTCTCTTTTAACAAACAAAGCTCTTCTGTAGTTTACCCGAGGCTCTTGTGTAAAATGGGGCGAGATTGTCCCTGGTGACGTACACAGATGAGGAAGCTCCACATCTCATTGCAATCACTACCAGAGAGAGGTAATTGCTAGGTTGTACTTAACTCCTGAATCATTGTTTTTACACACAGGCCTGCAGGTATTTCAGGAGGGAGCTTTGGTTTGAACACTCAGAAAGACACGGTAAACATACACTTGGCATGTGCCCAAAGAGTTGAGCCCTGCACACATGCACTGAATGAGGTCAGACAGTATTTATGTGTTCTGAGCCTAAATTGAAACTATATAAACCTGGAGCCAAACCTGGACTAGACCTGGACTGAACCATGACTACAGCACATTAAATTAGGGCACTTGTTTTTTAGTTGTTAGTTATGTAATTAATGGCATAACAATAATAATAATAATAATAATCATCATCATCATCATCATCATCATCATGTTAAGTATATTGTTGGGTTATTTGTAGTTCTAGACAAAGGATAATAGTTTAGTTTTTTTCCTGAAGTCCTTAAGACAATAGCCTTCTTCCTGGCCTCTAATCATCACCTACATTGTCCAATCCCTAATCCTAATCCCATTGTACAAGCTGCCATTAATCTGAGACACTTGAAGATGGCAGAGCTGAGTGCTGACCCAGCTCTCTCACATATAATCCACATCTTCAGATGTGCGCTGGTGTGAGATGTACCTGAGAAATGTTTCTTCAATCAAAACTGAATGAAAAATGTTCTGCTTTTGGCAGTTCTGCTTTCGTCTTTGTTTGGGAAGTGCTGCCACTCCCCGGTGCTTCCAAAACATTCAAGAAACTCTAAATTGTGTCTATGTATTAAAAAAAAAAGAAAGCTTTTATACCACCTCACAAAATGCATTACAATAGGCCTCTTTGCTCTCAGCTGAACAAACTCATGTCCCCATGTGCTTATACACGGGCTGTGTTGCATGTGACTACTTTGAAGATGCTTTTGAAACTTGGATTGATGGTGACATGGTTTTGATCACTGCTGCTCACTGTGGCTGTTGCATCAGCTCCTATTGATTCAACATCTTGTAAGTGGAGACAGCTTTTCAGAGACTGTGTGCAGTGGGAACAGGCTTCTAATTGATGCCAGCAGCATGTTGTCACATGGGACCTTCTTGAGCTGTCTACCTCGTACTATGTGGACCAATGTGTGCACACATTTGGCTGACGTTGGGCATGTCACTTCACAACAATGAGGTTTGATTTCTTCCTTGAGGTGTACAGATCTTGCACTTGTGATCTTCAATAATAATCATCCAGCTACACAATCAATCAAATGTAAAAGGATCAATCAAAAGTAAAAGACAAATACTCAGTCACTCATCCCAGGATGCACCTAAAATTAGTAACAAGCCCCTTTTGCACAAATAATCTGTTTAGTGATGCAGACTGAAGACACATATGTCGCGAGCTCGACTCAGACACACCTTCATGTAGTCTGATCCTGCTTTCTCTGTAATGAGGAGTGGGGACTCTCCATGGACCTGGGTCACCTTTGTAATCCACGATTTGAAGTTAAAGTTGGGGTATGAGCTGCCCTCAGTGGGATTATACACAGGGCTGTCTGTCGCATGGTCTGTCGTCTGTCTGCCCTTTAAATATGGCTAATCTGTTCAACACTATTGCCCAAGAACCCCATTTAAATGACTTACAGTAGGCTGTATTTTAAACAGATTCTAAATTGGTGCAATATAAAATACAAAATCTATGCATGTTTGTTTTGTCTAGTTTACATTAACTTGGGCCATGACGCAGTAAATCCAATAAACCACAAGTCTAATATATAGCAAAAGAAAATGTCCACAAGAGGCACTTCAATATTCACATAAATAAAAAGAACACACACTGTCAGTTCAGCACAGTGTTTTAAAGAGGATGATATCTGTAGAGAGAATAGCTGCAGTTATCATTTAGGGATTGGTCAAACACATAGGATACATTTTCCTACCAAGCTAATAATAAAATTTGCCTGGCCAGCTGAGAATGTGAAACCCATTTTATAATACAAAGCAAATCTTCACTCATTTTAACATAAGTAAAGCAATTGTTGCCACATCAGGAAACATGAGGTATGTCCCACCCAATGTAGATGGAATTGAAACTGTTGACTTAACTTTCAACAATCTGGATTCTAGAGACATTGATCTTTCATAGCACATTAGATTTCGTTAGTCTGTTCCTAAAGGACCATCTCATAAAGCTAGCATAGCGGCCTACA
The DNA here is from genome assembly GCF_009829125.3 of Periophthalmus magnuspinnatus. Lineage (NCBI taxonomy): Eukaryota > Metazoa > Chordata > Actinopteri > Gobiiformes > Gobiidae > Periophthalmus > Periophthalmus magnuspinnatus. Next base: position 24,616,188 of record NC_047133.1, read on the forward strand.
GCCTCGCCTGTGTCCTTGCTCTCAGTCCCTGCTCAGCTGAACCACAGTAGGGAAAATCAAGGTCCTGATTTGTCACGGCTCTATTCAGTAGAATTCCTCACGTTGCCATGGATTCAGGCAAGTGCTGTCACTAACATATACCTTTAGCAAACCACTGTAGATTATTGAGCTCGGGATTGTGTCCTCACAAACTGTCAGAATTCAGTTCAGTTAGTCAAATGGAGGTTTTAAGTTAGTGTTAGTGTTTGAGTGTCAATATAGAGTGATATGTATTTACCAGGAGTGACAAAGGAGCTCATCAGTTAGTTCTACAGATCTTGTGTTTATTTCTTCCGCTTATTCGGGGCAGGGTCACGGGGGCAGCAGTCTAAGCGCAAACTCCTAGACGTCCCTCACCCTAGACACTTCCTACAGTTCCACCAGTGGGACCCCAACATGTCCCAGGCTTGTAAAACTTTTGCTAACGCTGTGTTTGCTAATGTAACACTGTTTTTGACATTCGATCTGACCAGTAACCAGTATAAAGTTTTACTCATTCAATTTCAAGCCCTGTGTCTCGTTTTTTTTTTTTTTTTTTTTTTTTTACATTTTTTCTTATTTTTTTAAACATAAGAACACACAATTCTTTATTATACATACTTTTGAAGGGTCCCTCCTTGCATTACGCTCTCAGTAAACAACAAACAACCTATTCACCCCAAACCCCTGGATGCTCAGTTGCCGATCAACACTGATGCTGAACCAATGCAGTGATATAGTTGAGTTAATTGCAGTATATGTGAGGCTGGTATCTAGGTCATTCTGCTGATATATTGTCTCTGTTCCTTCACTGTTGTTCCTCCTCACACATCACATTGTATTTGACGCTCCCCTGTGAGTGTTGGAGACACATCAACCCTGCCCCTGGTGTCACCGTGCTGTCTCAGAAGGTACCATCCAGGTTTAGTCATGTGCCTGCACTCGAGCGGAAGTGTGCATTTATGGATACAACTGTTACAAGAAGTCTGAGCGGTTAATCGTGAGACAGATATTTGCAGCATGTGTGAGTAAATCTTGAAATATCCAATTCAGTATGAGTCCCAAAAGCACTTTATATGTAGGTCAGTTTGTGCAATATTTGAGCTAAGTACATGTTACGGGGGGATACTTTTTATTTTTACTTCACTACATTTGAGAGCAGTATCTGTACTTTTTTTAACTCTACTTTTTTAACTGGATTGAAACGCAAAAAGTACATTTCATACGATTTCATATGATCATATTTTTATCATGTTCTAGTAACATCCTGACTAAAAGTTTTGAGTTGAGTTGAGGTTTTGAGCAAACAAAAATAAATACACAAAATTCATAGGAAAAATTAAGACATTGATTTGTATTTTTACTGTCGACCAAAATATGTATCATTTTTTAATCAATATCACTACATTTAACACTTTAACAAATTAACAACACTTTATCAAAATCTGTGTGAAATACCTTTTTCATGTAACTCTTTTACGTCTACTTGAGTAACTTTTTGCCTCTGTATCTGTACTTTTACTTAACTAACAAAACTGAGGACTGATCATAAAGGATTATTCAAACGTGTGAATGAAACAAAACTCATCTCCAGATATGTTTTTGACGAGGTCACAACATTATACCATGACTTAAAGTTCACAAGAGTCCATTTTACATAACGTAGGACCTTTAAGGGGCAATTTGTTGTATCTTTCCGCAGTTTGAGGGCATCAGACAGCCTAGATCACAGATACTTCTAAGACTTGATGTTATTGCAAACACTGGTCAAAAACACAGTGTGGTTAGTCAGTACTGCATGTCATCTCACATTTGCATTAGTGCTACTTTGATTTCGATATCCACCAGCCACTGACCCATGGCTCTGGGGCGTTGGGCTTGCTCTGTATTAGGACAGACAGGCAGGCTAATTCAATTATTTATGCAGTTAACAATATCATAAAAGATGAAGGGTTGATGCAAAGTTATAATTTGGATATTACAAATCTTGATACTTAAACTCGGATTTAACAGATTAGTTTAGTTCAGTCCACAGACGGTACTTTCAGGAAAAAAGACTGATCTTAAAATCCCGTCCAAACCTTGTGCTACGCCAGATGGTGCAGTTTGAACACCTATAGGCCCCTTCCCCCTAAGGTGTTGAAGGCTAGATCTGGTATGTAATATAAAGTGAAGGACTGATGATGTGTACTCTCACACCTGGAGAGATATTCACCTTGACATGTTATTTAGAGCTTGTGTGGGTTGTAAGCTTCTTTCCTCCCCAAAATTGAAATAAATTATAGGACAATATTCTTAATCAGTGTCCTAAAGGTGCGCTATGTAACTCATCTATCACCATGGAGACAAGCAGGTGATACCTCCAGATCAGACTTGTAGAGAGGCACCTCTGCTCATTGTTAGAATGAATGTTTTTCAAGGTATTCTGAGTGTGACAAATAACATGTAATGAATTAAATGCTTGATAAATATATTTAATACCGTACTGTGGAACATTCCAGACAAAGCAATAAGGTTACAGTGGTTAAAAGGATTGTATCACCATGAATGGATGTGCAAACTCCACTGGCGTTTACATGGTGTGCTGCCTCTGGAACTATTGATTAAAGTTCATTGAAGCTTTTCTGATGTCACTGTAGCTTAAGCTTCTATCAAAGACATTTCTCATATCCTCTCCTCTTGTCAAGCCAATAATGAAGGGACTATAATAAGGCTGCAGCACAGAATAAGAGCAGGTCTATAGCAATTAATCTTTCCAAAAGCCTCTTAAGACAGGAAGCCACCGGAGCACTTAACCAACTTCTGGTCACGATGCAAAATTTCCACAACTCAGTTTCGATATGAAGGTTCAGAACTCAATACCAAAATTAAAATCAAAATTCAGTGTGGTCTTATGGAAGATTTGTTTTTGTTTTTGTTTTGTTTTTTGACAGCCCTGTCACCCTCAAAAAGGAGGAAGTGAAAAAGGGTTTTATGGAAACCATTAAAAAGCGCTGCTACATACACAAGGCAGTGAATATTATTACATATGAGGAGAAGAATGTGCCATCAGATTTACGATGTTTATTGTGCCTTTGGGAAATAGAGGGCAAAGGTATATGTGTGTCACATACTCCAGTGTCCTTGTTTAGTCCACCTCATGCACTCGGAGAATCAATGCACCTTTATGATGAGGATGGCTCTAACATGATTAATGCTACTTGTTATAAGTCTGTTATGAGTCCTTGTTTTCATGCACATACACTGGCTCACTTTGCCTAATTGTATCCATTTATTTAGACTGCATATACATTACCCATTGATTTTCCATAGTCAGAGTACTGTTCCCTTTCAGGGGTATGGGGATCAGTACAAGCACTTACCAGAGTATACATTTATGGTGTTAGATTTTAAAAGAATTATAGTATTTGGATGTGAATATGTAGACCATGCCTGGAGAACATTTGAACATGGTTCAGGATCTGTGTTCAGTGCATTGAACCAACAGCTCTACAGGCTGTGGAGCTGTGCCTGGTTTTGGAGTATGCGTGTCTAACCTGAAGTACTAACAAGTTTAATTGCTTCTTCCTAAACCACATTTCACTCTCAACTTTTCCAAAACACAAATTTATGAGCTCCACAGCTGTATTCAGTCCTGAGGCACTTTATGTGTAACATCTCTGAAATCAATTTGAAAAAGAAAAAAAATAAAAATAAATAAAAATTACATGAATACAAATCTTTGACAGAACATGCCTGGTGTGTGCTAAGTGTTATTTTATCACAGGAAGCTTGTTAGAAAATCAACAGAGAAGGGGAAATATATCTCCAGGGCAAGCAATGGTTTACACTAGCAATCAGAGAAGATTTGTTTATGAGAGTGGTAAATTAGTATGTGGGATGTCTCTATTATACATTTGATATTATGAATCAGTTATGAAGTCAATAATCCGCTGATTGAACTGGGACCATAATGCATTAGTAATATAATCTCCAATTACCTTGACATATCCACTTTGATTTAATGACAGACGATATGACGGCTGTTCGGATTTAATTCTGTTTGAGTAATTTGTACTTGCAAGTAACAACACTGGGTTAGTTGGTAGAATAGTAGCAGCAGTAGTAGCAAGAGAGTCGTAGTAGTATTCGAATGGATGCTTAGAAAGAACGTGGGGCATCAGATAAAACGAAATGAAAGCCAGTTATCACACAGAAACAGACCGTTGTAAACCGTAAACGTTGTGTCCTCAGGCAAGACGCTTCACCCACATTGTCTAGTATGAATCTGTGTATGTGAGTGTTGGGCTGATGGCGCAGAGTGGCAGCCTCGCTTATGTCAGACCGCAAAGTGAATCAATAATGCACAGAATTGTAAAGCGTCTGGTTGAGCGTCTGGAAAAGTGCTATGTAAGACTAAAGCATTATTAGTAGGAGTATTGGAGTATAAAGGTACAATCCCTGAGCAACTTTTCCATTCAACACTAAAGGGTTAATGTTAAAGAAGACCTATTGTGCTTGTGTCTGCTATATAGTTATAATCTATGACATCTGTAGAGTGTTATATTATAATTTTCCCATTTGTAATCAGAATATTCATCTAAAACAACTTAACAAAAGACACACGTTTGCTGACTTCCACATTAGAAAACTGCAGTGTCCAATGGGAGCTGACATTGCCGTAAATGACAGCAAAGAGTTATGCGTCTGTCAGCCGCTCATATAGACAGCAGCGGCGGCGGTGAAAATGAGGATTGATTGGTAATATGGTGCAATGTGGCATCTTGAAAAAAATAAGATTAAAGATCGCTCAAACATGCACGAATCACCCCAAAAACAACTTTGAGACAGTAAATGAGAAGTGAAAACAACTACGCTCTGAAAATCGATCTTGGATAATAAATCTACTTTAATAATCTTGATTACTTTACACAGTTCTTGCAATTAATTAGAGTAGCTGCTAAAAATGCAATTGAAATTTGAATAGTAGTAGACTAGAATTGCTTATCACTTTAAATTCTATAAGAGTGCAGCTGTTTTAAAGTAAAAGTACTTTTAAAATGCACTGAGGGAACTTCCTCCAGCTCGACTTTACAAACAAAGTATTGTCAATATTTGGATTAGCAGATGTTTCAGAAGAACCTGTTCACCCCCAGTCTCCCCACACGTAATGTCCTCATCCTCTGACGGGGTTAACAACATGAGTACAAGGCTTCAGTCTGGAGTCCCTCTGTCTTTACGAGTTAGTACGTTTTAAAAGCCTTTTCTGGGCTGGTCATAACACTGCCCATTGTCCAGGATAAACAGTCTTAAAGTCAAGTTGGGATTTTGTCTGAATCCAAGTTGGCAAGACTCATTATCCTATGGTATGATGAAGTCAATGCGCACTTACAAATAGGGGTTGAGTAAAGTTTAGAATTCAAAGGTGGTCTGGAGCTCGCTGTTAGACCACTTGTTTGATTTAAATAAATGAAGCAATTATTTTGAGGACATTTTTATAAGAGTTGGTGGTTTTCATGTGGATCAATACTAAAATGCCATGACGCTATTCTAAAATGTAGTATCCAGAATTGTGAAATACCATGATCAGAGACAGATTCGTTGTCCCATGGGATTTACTCTTCCTATTCCCCTCAACTTGCACGTTTGGGTGTGGGATTGTTTTCCAAGGGTGATTGACCACCAGGACGCAGATGATCCGTCACTGGAGAAGGGTGCCCGAGCTGAAGACAAACAAAGACAACAAAGACGCCTCTCTGAGTGGACCCTCTCTCTCCCCTTGTCTTTCCTCAGCCTGGTTCAGTCCGGTGAGGATGTGGACCCCAGTGCGAGGGGTCAGCGAGGGTGAAAAAACGCAGCTACTTCAGTTTGATCCTTGATCGGGCCACAACCTCGATCCTTCAGTCGGACTGCCAGCACACGTCACACAGCACTTTAGCTCTGACATATGTAATCTGTCCATTGGCCTAGTTTGCTCAACGCACAACACATGTCTGTAGTTAGATGTTGAATGTTGTGTGTTAGGATACAGTAAAGTGAGTTGTGGTCAAGATGGGTTATTAAACATATGCCTGTATAAATAATTTAATATTAAGACATGTGTTTTATTTGTTTGGTGAGGCAGCAATTCCACTTGATCAGTGCAGTGACACGCACACACACACACGACAAAACAAGGACAAAGCGAGGCATTTTGCGAGGGCGTTATGAAAGGCTGACCGCTGCACGTGTATCTTTGCAATTTATTTCCTCATTAGGCTCCGTGAATATGAGTAACATGAGATTGTAATAAAACACACATCATTGTACAGCTTAACAAGTAGTAAACGTGTCCAAAACTAAAGCAAAAAACAAACAAGACATATGATTTGTTTAATTTATGATATAAAAGCAATGTTTTGTTTATTTTATTTTATTTTTTTTTAACCAGTGTGGGGAATAAAGAGTTGTGGCTCAATGCAGTTAAAAGTTTTTAATCTATTGAAAAATTAGGGGAAGAAAAAAAAAAAAAGAAAGAAAGAAAGAAAAATCACAGACCAAGGCTTTCAACAAGTCATCTTTCTCCAGCTCATACATTTCAAAATGCCCACATGCGGTACATGGTCAACATCAACAACCGCAGTTTCCCTCTCTGTCTTAAATTACTACCACAGGAACGTTTCATGTGAGGCTAATTCTATTTCCATGTATCTCTTATCAGCTGCAGATCACTTTAGTAACACTTAGTAATTACGCACATGTGCCTGCCTGTGTCAGTAGTATCTCCTCTTAAATTATCTGCATATTTTGGTCCTCTAACTCAGATTGGGACGTGTATCTAAAGGCCGTGCGGGCACATAACTACACCAAATGATGTGTCTCACACTGTCACTCTGCTCTTTCATTTGCTGGGGTTGGTGCATGGGTCAAAAACACCACAGACATGCTTGTGGTGTAATTATAGGAGAAATGTTCAGTACACAGCCACTTGTTAGCCACCGGGACTGGATTACAAGGACTTTAGGGCACAATGGTCGACTCAGGCTGTGGTGATAATCTGGTGTATCTGAGAGGCTAGCACTGATACTGTTACTTTATGATGTAGTTTCCTCATTAAAAACATACTTTGGGTTGTGTTTTGTTTCATTCACACATGTCTAACACACAAACCCTGCATATATAAGTTATCTCAAACAGGAAAAACTCCACTTTGTAATGTCATGTGGTAATACAGGAAGTGCTCCACTGTGTTTTTAAACTTCATACACCTTCATTTCTGGAATTTCCAATTACTTCTGAAGTAAAGGTAAAAAAGGTTCACTTGAAAACTACCACTTTATGACATCACAAGGTGGAACAGAGCATTTTGAGCTTTGGAGATGTAGACAGACTAATGATAAAGAGTTAGTCAAACATGTGTGAATAAAACAAGACACAACTCCAGCTCTGTTTTTAGGAGATAACAGCATTAGTCAAGCATATATATAGGACCTTTAATTAATGTCATTTTCATCTGTTTGAATTGATATGAACAGAGAATGATCACTGTACTCTCAGAAGATGCAAGTTCAAAGTTCAAATCTCCAGTAGAGTTGTTGTATAATCCTTCATCTTGAGTACTTCAGGTAAATGGACACACTTCCACCAGAGCTTAAACATTGTTTGTTGTTACTTTGTCCTGAAAATTCCTTACATAGACAGTAGTTCAATCAGTTTCTCTTGCTCTGCAGCAAATGCAGTTGGAGATTCCTGTGCATGTTTTGAGGCGGATGCAGGGATTTAACAGCAGGGTTCAAGGGTCAAAGGTGCCTCCAGGTTTTTCACATCTGCAACTTTACCCAGCTCCTGTCCCACTGCTGTCAAAGCAGGCAGTCAGCCACACTCTAATGCGAATTAGCAAGACAAAGAGAGCAGAGAAACTTGACTATAGCAACGTCTTTGATTTTTTGTTAGATTTATGGGCGTGATGAAAAGTGCCTTGAATAAAGTGGGCAGGGTTGTTTTCTATATCATTTACTTGGATCTGAAGTTGCCGGGGTTTGTTCTGGGAGACAGACACTGCAAATAAAAAGGCAACAAATCTAAACAGTGAAAAGAGAGTTTCTTCACAAGTCCATCAGCTGGCTCCGGTCCATTGTCTGCGCTCCTTCACAACCACTGCCTCACTGCAAACTCCCAACCTCCTACTCCCCAAGTAC